>NW_005054711.1:65050-71166 GCF_000277835.1 Geospiza fortis | reverse complement strand
GAACCCATCCAGTGCTCTGCTGGTTGGCTTTTGTGTGTATTTATTATTTATTGTTTTTGGTTTTGGCTGGTTCATTTTCAAAGCCAGGCGCTTGCAGTGCCCTGGTGGTCAGGGAGCAGTGAACACAGAAATCCCTGCTCAGGGGCTGCATCCAGAGCCCAGCAGAGGGAGAATCCCAGCCCCAGCCCTGCCACTGATGCTCTGTCTCCTGTCTCTCCCCCAGGCCCTGGACTGGCATTTCTGGCTTACCCAGAGGCAGTGACACAGCTGCCCATCTCCCCTTTGTGGGCAATACTCTTCTTCTCCATGCTGCTCATGCTTGGCATTGACAGTCAGGTAAAACTGGGGTAGAAACCAATAAAAATACAGATTTTCTGCCACTGGGTGGAACCAGGTTTGATATTTTTATTTGTATTTTATTTATTTCTATTTGGATTCTTTATTTTATAAATTAGGATTTATGTAATAATTTAGGATTATTTATTTTATAATTTCGGATTCATTATTTTATAATTTACAATTTATTTAATAAATTAGGATTATTTCTTTTTTATTAGGATTTTTAATATATGTAATCCTGCAGTTCTTCAGTGTATATTAAGATTACTTATTTTATAATTTAGGATTTATTTAATAATTTAGGATTATTTCTTTTATAATTTCAAATTCATTATTTTATAATTTAGAATTTATTTAATAAATTAGGATTATTTCTTTTATATTAGGATTATTTTATATTATGATTTTTTATATATTTAGCTTTTGTATTTTTCATATATTTGTAACCCTGCAGTTCTTCAGTGTATAACTCTAAACTCAGCGTGTCAGGTGCTGCTTTCCCATTCTGGTCAGGCCCAACAACACCACAGGGCTCCCCCTGTGCTCTCCACTGCCAGCTGGAAGTGGGGCAGGATGGTCCCTGGAATAATCAAATAAAGAATAGGAGGCACTCAGGAAAGACTGAGTAAAAAAAATGATGCTTGAACACCTTTGCTCTTTTATGAACTGTTGGAAGCACATGAAAAATGGGCAGGAAATTTATTCTGCAGGCAAAAAGGAGCTTACCTGTGAAATATTCCCAGTTAAATCACAGTGTTAAAAATACCTGTGCAGTGTTCAGCTGTGTAGGAGACACTGGGATATGTTTTACAAGATTTGGATGCCACAGGCATTTCTGAAGAGCAACTCCAGAACTCACCACTGGAGCAAAAAGACACAGCACACATTTCATTTTAAGATCTGGAGTTAATTCAGTGGGCAGTGGGATGGTTACTGAGGATATTCTGGGTTTTGATGTGCTCTGAAATCACTTCCCAAAGGAAAGGATCACCAATTTATTAGTTCAGGACATACTGAAGCTCTGGGTGGGATCTGACAACTGGAAATGAAGGAGGAGGCTCAACCCTGGGGTTTGCAAATCCAAGATATTCTGAGTCTAGATTAAACTGTTAATAATTTAAGACATGGAATCATTAGAAATGTTGACTGTGACACAAATAAAAAAGCACAGAGCATGAGAGAAAGCCCTTTAGAAATAACTCTGTCCAACAAAACCTTTTGTTAATCAGTGCTAATTTTAATACAGAGAACAGCCCCAGTGGCAGCGCTCAGGACAGCACCCTGCCTTATTTACAAGGAATACTTGGAGGATTTGGTCAGGGAAGTCCCCCCTGGCTGCTGAACTCTTGGATCATTGTTAGGAGCCCAGTCCTGGGCAGATGTGTTAATTTACCTGCAGTCAGCTGCAGTTGGCAAAGCAGCAGCTCCCAGTCCCTAGCACAGCCCTCCCAGCATGTGAAGGAATGTGGGATTTACTGCCTTAGCACTGGACCAGTTTCCCAGGAGAGAAAATCCATCATTTGCTACAAATCCAAGCTGACTTCAGTCTGTGAACACAAAAAGACCAAGAGGATATTATCCTAGGAGATGAAAGGAAGTTGAAAATTTACACTTTTTATTTCTTTGTTTTTCAGTGAGCTTCAGGCTTGACATTAAAACCCACTGCTCAATCTGGGGGGGAAAATGCTGTGAAAAATTGGGTCAAAAATATTCTTGAAAGCATTTGTCTCTAGGCAACTAACAGCTGAGGAAGGTGGTCTAATATTATTAAAAGGAAAATGTATCTACAGGCTGTCATGCTCTCTGCATTTTCTGTCTGTCACTGAAACATTTCATCCACTCTCATTTACAGGAGCTGTAACCATTGGTTGAATTCTACTTGCTCTGCTGAAAATTAATAAAACTTTACTCACCTTCTGGTTTTCATATTTCAGCCACCATAATGACATTTATCTGAATATAAACACACAGAGGGATTCTGGAGCGTGGCCATTTGGAGGACACAGCCTCAACAAAAAATGTTTTCTGGGGATACAGAGAATATTTGATTTATTACATATGAGAATCATATGAGAATTTTAAACCTTCTGCATGAAGCATCAATCTGGTTAGATATTCTCTGTGTGTTGGCTTTCTTGTATCACATAAAAAAGAAGTTTATTTTGTAAATCACATAAAAAAGAAGTTTATTTTGTAGGATTGAGGGATGAAAGCCCTCAACTGAAGGTTTATCATCTTTATTACAAAATAAAAAGAGCAGTTCCTGTTCACAGAGCGAAAGCAACAGTTCATAGCTTAGAATTTTGAGTGTTCCTCGAGCTGGAAACCTTTTTGCACAGATCTCTTTAGACAGAACCAAGGATATTCAGGAGCAGAGCTTCCGCTGCAGTCAAGTGAATTTTCACTTCTCGCTGGACGGCTGCAGCCTCAGGCCAGCCAAAGGTCCAATCACAAACTGCTCCCCAAAACTCCATGCTGGGCTCTGCAGTGTGTTCTGTGTCCAGCTGGGCTCTGGAGTGTGTTTTGTGTCCCTTTTCCCTGCAGTTCTGCACCGTGGAAGGGTTCATCACTGCCCTGGTGGACGAGTTCCCCAAGCTGCTGCGCAACCGCCGCGAGCTCTTCATCGCCGTGGTGTGCATCGTGTCCTACGTGATAGGGCTGTCCAACATCACTCAGGTACTGCTCCCTGGGGCTGCCTCTGCCCTGCTGCAGTGTTTTCCCTTCCCCAGCCCAGCCAGCGATCTCTGCCAGCCCCGGGATTGTCAGGGATTGGCGCTCGCCAAGGTTTGGGCGGTTAAAGCGTAAACGCCCTTAAGATTTTAGCTTTCATATTTTTATTTGTATTTATCATTTATATTAATATCATTTCTTTTATACTAGGATTGTTTTGCTTTTATATATTTTGCTATTGTGTTTTTTATATATTTGTACTCCTGCAGTTCTTTAGTGTAAACTCCAAACTCCACACCCAGTGTCAGCTCCAGCTTGCCTGAAGATGTTGCTCACATTAACTCAAAGTGGTGTTGGCTGAGCAGCCAGTCTCAGGAGCTGCATGAAGTGGCAGTGCCTGCTTTTATCCCTGCTCTGTGTGCTCCTGCTTGCTGGGACTGCCTCACACAGAAATCACACGTGTGGGAGGGGAAAAAACACAGCACAAATCCCCCTTGTAGCTGATATTTACTGCAAATCAAGCAGCAGCTTCCTGAGTGTCAGTGGCAATGATGCCTTGGCTTTTTAGCTTTTATAGATTTAATTTATTTGTACTCTTGCAGTTCTTTAGTGTGTAACTCCAAACCCCACATCCAGTGTCAGCTGCAGCTTTCCCATTTTGGGCAGACACAACAATTCCTCTCCAGGCCTGGCAATCAAGGACACCTCACTGCCTCAGGGCCCAGAGATGGAAACAAAAGGGACTTGGGGGGAGCAAACTTGGGGTCAATGACTTCATTACCTGGAGCTGGAATTGGCAGATGAACCCCAATGTGCAAATGGACCAAACTTATAAAAATATAAAAACCTGTGAAACATTGTCCATTTTGGGTGTAGCCCCTGGGGGGCTTAATCTGCCCTAAATGTACCTGCAGGCCCCTCAATAAACAGAACTGCTTTTTATTCCTTTAATTCTGTCTGGCTTCTGTTTTTAGGTAGCCCCAAAAAGGCCCTACCTGGGTGTCCCCTGCAGGGCTCAGGGGACAGCAAAATGCATATCCCCACATTCCTACGGTCCAAAAAGTGGCAGCTGGAGATGTTGACTTTGCAAACTGCTTGAGGGAAATGATTAATGATTAAATTATGATTAAATTATCAAATAAAGAGCAATAAACAAATTGAAACTTTTCAGTTTAAACAGCAGCAATCTTAATTTTGTCAGGATTGACCTCAAGCCTTAAAAAAAATTAACCTGTTTAATTTACACTAATAGGCCCCTAACCTACCCACTGCTGCTAGTTTGTATGTTACATTTTGAAGCTGGAGGCCTTGCTCGATTTTTTATTCTTTCTTTTTCATTTCAGGGTGGAATCTATGTGTTTAAGCTTTTTGACTACTACTCTGCCAGTGGAATGAGTCTCTTGTTCCTTGTATTCTTTGAGTGCATCTCGATATCCTGGTGCTATGGTAAACAGCCTGTTTGTGTTTTCTCCTAAGCTTTGCACACCCTGGGGATAATTCATCCTCTGATCCATGGTTGATGTGCATGTGCTGGGGGTGGAACTGAAAGTGGCCTTGGTTTCTGTGGATATAATTCAAAGCTGGCTTCTGGAAGGGGTGGCTGCCTTTTAAACACCCTACCTAGCGGCCTGGGAGCCATGAAGAGTTTCAGGAATATTAAAAGGGTGACATTCCATCTCTTTTCCTGTCTCACTCCCTTGGGAAACCTGGATCTTCAGAGCTGTTGGGTACATATTGCCTCAGGGCTCTTGGGATTTGCAATATTTCGTTTTTCCAGAAATTCTCTCACTCCAGGGTCCTGCAGTGAGCCAGGCTCCCTGGTCAGTGAGGGAATAATCACCTTAAATATCCAGAACCTGGACTGGCAGTCTCTGGCTCTGAGGATTAATGGGTCTGTGGGATGTTGTCACAGAGCATTTTTGACCTCAGAGCTGTGTCAGCTCCTCTGAGGAGCTGCTCCATCACCACTGAGGCACTCCAGCTGCTCCAGGGGCTTCCTGCTGGATTTCAGTGGGCCTGAGAGGATGGAACAGCATTTGACAGGGGAGCAGCACTGCTGGAGAACCCAGCAAATGGAAAAACACACCAAAACTCTCCCAGAAATCACAGAATATTCTGAGCTGGAAGGGACCCCACTAGGAGATTAAGTGGATGGTCCACACAGGGCTTGGAATTGTCAGCTCCAGGCTCTGGAAGAGATCAGAGCCATAAATTGGTGACAGAATCATGAAGATCAGATCATGAAGAAACCAGAGCCATGAACTGGTGACATGCACAGCTTGGGGAGGCTGGTGGGGAGCAGCAGCAGCAGGAGAGCCCCTCTGATTACAGCTCCACTCCTGCCCATCCATGGTGGGCACTGCAACAAAGCTGGTCAATGCTGGGATGGATTGGGGGGTTTATAATTGTAAAATACACCCTAAATTTCTCATCCTAATATGACCTAGAGTTGAAATCAGTCAAGGGTGTTTCTTGCATCTGACCTTCCCAAGCAACTTCCTCATTTGGCATGGGAATAAGTTTGCTGGTCTCTATTTAATTAATTATGATGTGGAAGAGTGAGAACAGGTGATTTTTGGTGCTTTTGAGCTTGCACACTTTTTGCCTTGAGGAAAAGTTGAGATCTCTGTAGAGCTTCCAAATATAATCATAATTTATGACTATATCTCTCAGAACCCCTGAGCTTCCCATCAACTCCACTACCTGATATGTTTCTGTGCTGTTTCTTATTTCTTCACCCAGGTGTTAATAGATTTTATGACAACATCCAAGAGATGGTGGGATACAGACCCTGCATCTGGTGGAAACTCTGCTGGTCCTTTTTCACTCCTATCATTGTGGCAGTAAGGAACAAACTTTTATTCTCTGGTTGAAAGGCTGTAAATGAGTGGCCTGGGTGCTGCAGCCTTGTGGTTTCCAGCCCCACAGGTTCATATTAGTTCTGCCCTCACTCCTTTTTTAAGGATTTGAGCAATCCCATTGAAGGCAATAGGCAAAAAGCAGTGTCATTCCAGGAAGATTGTGCCCCAAAAAGAGAAGCCAAGGTTTTTATTAGACCTCTGGAAATGTTCAAGAGGTTGATTGGCAGAGTCAGAAAACTGTAGGGA
>NW_005054711.1:63242-65014 GCF_000277835.1 Geospiza fortis | reverse complement strand
AAAATTTTAACCTTTTTTTTTCTTTTTTTCTTTTTCTTTTTTTTCTTTTTTTTTTTCTTTTTGGTGTTCTAGAATAGAAATTAGCGGTCTAAAATCTAAATTTTCCACATACACAAAAATGCCAACATTCTGTAAACTGAATTCCTCCACAAGCACTTCTGGCGACAGAGCAGGGTTCTAAACTCATGTTCTTCCCTCATGGCATTCTGTGGCATGTATTAATCATTTTATACTACATTGCTGTGGGTTTTCTGGCAAACTCTTCAAGGAATCTGTACTGGAAACCACAGAACAGCTTTTTCCTGATTCTAAACTTTACCCAGTTAATCCCATTCAGTACTTTGTGAAGTAGTAGGCAAAGAAATGTAAATGTACTACACATACACTGACCCCATATGCAATGTAACAAACTATGACACACGAGCCAGCGTTTAACCAGAGAAAGCAAATGAGGAGCACTAAAAAGGCACAGAAATGTGCTCATGTTGAGGGTTCCTCGAGTCCTCCCTTCCCGCATCAAGGCAGGTTTCATTTTTGTAAAAAACATAAAGGCACAAGAGGTACATTTTATTTTAGTGGCACAGGAGGAAGGTGCCCAGCATTGTCAGCCTGGCCAGGTTTGTCAAGTCCTCAGCAGAACGTGCTGCCCAGCCCAGCTCAGAGCAGGGATAAAAATCTGCCTCTGGGAATCTGTCCTGCACAAGGGCTCAGCCTGGGATCAGAACGAGCCTCCCTCTCTCCTGATTCACTTTAGCAGGTTTTCCTGGCTGCTTTAGCCATTTGAGACAGGCCAGGACAGGAGATTTTCCTGGGAATAGCCCCATGGAATTCCGTGTCTGCAGGGCATCATTGGAGAACATCCCAAAAGCAACGTGGGTGCTGCTGCTCAATGGCACAATGGGCACACGTACATGGTGCCACTGAGCAGCAGCACCCACTTTGTTATTGAGTTCCAGGTATTCCCAGGATCCCTACTGGGTTGCTTTTGGGTTCCAGGTATTCCCAGGATCCCTATTGGGTTGCTTTGGGTTCCAGGTACTCCCAGGATCCCTATTTTCCCCAGCAGCCCCCGTCCCTCTGGCTCTGTGAAGGTTATCCAAGGAATTTACTGCTCCCAGCAGCACACCTGGATTATCTGGCAGGTTAATCTGAGGTGCAGGTTTATATGTGAAAACACAGTTTTGAGGTGAAACATTCATTTTGGCAAGAGGCGTCTTGGGAAGCTCCAGAAAAACTCTTGAAGCCAGAACACTCTGGGAATCTGACCCCAAACCCTCCCTTCTGCTTTTGCAGGGAGTGTTCATCTTCAGTGCTGTGCAGATGACCCCCCTGACCATGGGCAGTTACGTGTTCCCGAAATGGGGCCAGGGGGTGGGCTGGTTCATGGCCCTGTCCTCTATGGTGCTGATTCCTGGCTACATGGCATACATGTTCCTCACCCTGAAAGGATCCCTAAAACAGGTAAGTCTGCCTGCCCCAACCCCCTCGGTGTGGTATTTGAGGGGTGCCCAGATGAAGGAAGGAATGATGAATCTGACTCCATGTTCTTAAAAGGCTAATTTATTATTTTATTAAGATTTATTATTTTTTATTGATACTATATTATATATTAAGATACTAATGTAAGATATTATGTTATATTATATTTGTATTATATTTAATTAATTATATTAATATTTTATTAAGATACTATGTTATATATTAAGATACTATTTTAATATATCATATCATATCATATCATATCATATCATATCATATCATATCATATCATA
>NW_005054711.1:55292-63106 GCF_000277835.1 Geospiza fortis | reverse complement strand
TTTTGTTTGTTGGGGGGGTTTTGTGTGGGGGTTTGTTTTTTTGTTTTTTTTTTTTTTTGGGTTTTTTTTTTTTTTTTTTTTTTTTTTTTTTTGCTTTGAGCCAAAAAAATCCATAAAAGTGCCAACCAAAAGACAAGAGAATGTCTGAGCCATCTGTTGCTGAACACAATTCCCCACGTTCCACAGGGTCCTTATCTCTGCTCTGGCAGCTGCAGACACTTGGCATTCCAGCTCCTCACACCTAGAAACCAGAGGAGAGGTTGGCAAATTATGGAAATTTGTCCTGATTAATGCCAGACACACGGCCGTGGATCACGGCAGGGGACGCTCTGGGGAGCTGGAATCAGAATCAGGGGCTGAGCTACAGAGCTCTGCGATTGCAGAGTCTGCTCAGTGACCCTGCTCGGCATGTCCCTGATGGCCCCCAAGGCTTCAGCTCCTGCATTTCACCTGCCCTGCTCTGCTGCAGCTGGGAGGAAGGATGTGGAATACCTTGGGAGCACTTCCCTTGAGCCTTTATTTAAGGGATTTCTGTGAGCAGTCACTTTGTGAAGAGCATTGAGGCTTTTTTCTCATTTGCTCTCAGCCTCCCTGACTGCTCCTTTTTTAAAGAATGTAACACTTCTCATGGAAGACAGGGGGTTTTTCACTCAGTTTTTATTTCACTCCGTTTCAATTTCAGTCAGTTCTGAGGTCCTCAGAGATGTGCTGCTAAAGGACTGGGAAATACTGACCCCAATATTGCCCCACACCCCATTCAGGAACCCCCCACAATCACCTCACCTCATTTTTTCAATCTGGGTGGATGCTCAGTTTTCCCTCTCCAGCTCCTCCTGCACATCGCAGCCAGATCTCCAGCCCAAGTACTGAAACACTCTGTGATTGTGGCAACCAAAGACTGTCAAAAGGAATTTGTCAGAACTTCTGGAATATTCTAAAATCAGCTGACAGAGCCATCTTTGCAGAGGGCTGGATGATCTTAAGTAGAATTGACGAGTGATGCCTCATGAAATGCTCAGATCTTGATCCAAATATTTGTCTTCAGCAAATTTTGAAGGACTCAGTGAGGCTTTAAAGAAGTCTGCACAAAAAAATCTGGGTTTTGATTTTTTTTTGTTTCCCCCCCTGCCTGTTCTTAGCTCCTACATTTTGAATAGATTTCCCTTGGTCTTATGGAAACTTTAAGATGCAAAAGGAGAACTGTTGCCCTAAAATACAGCTGCTCTTTGGGCAGGGTTGTGTGAGACCACGGTAAAAGTTCCTCATCTCAGCCTTGTTGTGGATTAAGGGCTTATTTTTGAAAGCACTGACAAATTATTATTAAGTGATGGGGGAGCCTGTACCAGTGAGAGGCTCTGAGGAGCCAAACTGGGATTTCTTTTGAGATATAAGAGAGATTTCTTTTGAGATGTAAGAGAGATTTCTTTGATATATAAGAGAGATTTCTTTTCAAATATATTCTCTGCCATGAGCTGAGCAGAGAAGCTGAAGAAACAGAGAGGACAAAAGGACAAGGAAAGACAGAATAGGAATAAAACACTCTAAAACACTGGTTTTTCCTTGGAGGAACTCTCAGTTCTCCTGGGGAGATGCCCATCACTCTGGTGCCCAGCACTGCTGCCCACTGCAGCCCCTGCAGTGCTGGACCCTGGGCTCACAGCAGAGCCTCTCCTCACTGTTTTTCCCCAGGAAAGCTCCTTGGAGGCACCCAGGGTTTTTCAGCTCCTCCTGTCACCTTCAGGACAGAGCTGGAACTCTGTTTAGTGGAAGTGGCTTGCTGCCGGCAAGATAGGTGGTTGTAAAGAATTCTCTTTAAATATTTAGAAAGAGAAAAGGAGAGTAAAGTTAGAAAGAGTTTTTTGGCTGCCTCACATTTACTGTTGTCCTTTGAACAGCGCATCCAAGTGATGATTCAGCCAAGTGAAGACATCACCCACCCTGAGAACGGGCCAGACCAGGCCCAACAGAGCAACTCTGCCAACAAAGAAGCCTACATCTAAACTCCTCTCTCGTCCAAGTACCGCTCCTCCTCCAGAAAAACAAAAAATATGGTTGAATATGACCACAAATTCACATCTGAGAATATAATTACCTACCTCTAGTGGCAAAAAAAAAAAAAAAAATACATATTAAAAAAAAAAAGAGGAAAAAAAAAAGCAACAAGGTCATCTCCACTCCGAGGGAATCGCCATGGGTTCGATCCAGCTGTCGCGAGCTCAGATGTTTGACAGTGTTTTTGTGTTCTCCAGCAATCCACAGACTGTTAATGTTTTTATCCTTTCACAATGATAGTTGCATACCTTGGAATTTGTAAATTGATGTGCCAAGACCTTTTTAATCTACCTTTTAGCACGACTATTTGAAGTTTTGTGCTGCTGATTTTTAGTAGTTGATCACTATTTCTTACCGCTGAATCCCAAGACTGTTATTTCTGACTTTGCAGGAGTAAAATTAAGTTTGGAGTTGTTTTGTACAAAAAGAGAACGGAGTATTTTGTAAACAAGTGATTTCCAGTGCAAAAGTCTGCCCTTAAAATTTGTTCCAGCTGAGGCCATTTGAGGGGGGAAGAGACTCTTCCTTCAATTAACAGCAGGCACAGCCTTTATAAACATTCCTAGTGCAAAAATTGAGTTGTTTGTGGCAGAGCAGCCCAGGCCAAACACACTGGCTGTGCTCAGCCTTTCAGGGTGACTTTCAAACAAGGTCATAAATTTCCTTAAAAGTATATATCTTGCTTCTTATAAAAAGAAGATATCTGTGTGAATCGATGTTAGAAGCATAAATACGACTTTTAACTTTTTTAGCAAAGTAATAGCCAAGAGCTCTTAGAGATTCCCAGGAGTAAAATACAAAGTATTTGCCATTCAAGCTCAGGCTCCCTGAGCTTTTATCATGCTGTTATCACTCTACTATTACTGCATTGCCACCAAAATAGAAACCAAACCAACGGCTTAAATATGGAAGTGAGTTCCAACGCAGGGCTCGATTGAACCTGCCCGAGAACTCCCCCAGCTCCCACCCCAAACCCCAGCACCTTGAGAGCAGTGGGATTTCCGTTTCCAGGGCTGGGTGGTGCTGAGGGCACGAGGGAGAGCTCTTTGATCCCCTGCAATCCCACTCTGGGCTCCGGCCAGCCCCTGGAAGTTCTCCCTGTGTGGGGAATGCAGCGGGAGCCCCGCTCGGCATTTCTCATTTGGCAGCTATAAGATAAGACAGGCACGGAGGCTTTTTGTTTTGTTTTGTTTTGGTTTTTTTTGGGAGGGTGATATTTGATTGTAAATGACTGTGACAGAACTGTGCAATGAAAAACATGCTTTTCAGCAAACTTTTTTGTGCACCGTACGATGTTAGATAGCACAATTTATGTAGAACTACTATGTGGGAAAAAAAAAACAAAAAAAAAAACCATGTTACCTGTGAATGTTGGGTTTTTCGTTGTTCTCGTCTGAAGGTGACAAACATGTTCTTGCAATAAGGTATTATTCTCAGAATGTCAAGCACATTATGTAGAAATAATATATATATAATACACATGTATTTCAAACTACATCCTAAACTCTCTGAGTATGTTGGGTAGGTTCTAAACTGTTTCATACCTAGGTCAAATGTAAAATACTACGAGATCTAAGCTCCATCCTAAACGGCCATAGCTGAGATGCAATGTCCTGTAAGTCTTTGGGATTTAGAGGAACTCCTACACCTTACACAGACATCACACGTGATACATCATACTTGTGAATTTCATTAGACTAAGGATAAAAACTCCGACTTTCTCTTTATTGTTTAATGTAACCGAGTCCCATGTTGTTCTAAGAAAAATGCAGTATTTAATGTTTGATTGTAAACAATTATGACAGATGTTTGACAGACCTGCTCTTTAGCAAAAAGCTGTACAAACGTTATCACATAGCACAAACTAGTGTTGTAGAACTACTGTGTGTAAACTGTGAATAGCTGTATCTTTTTTGTAGTACTTGCCCTGAAAAAGAAAGATTATTGTATGATCATATATGCTTTTTGCAATAAGGAAATATCCAACACCAAGCAAATCTATCTCTATATAAAAATATATATGTAATATATACATATTCAAAAATATATACAGAGCCTGTTTAAAAGAGTACAGTATTATTTAGTAAATTGCAACCTGTTCTATGGACCAAATGTAAAATATTTATAAATTAAGATGCATTTTAAATGTCTATAAACGGTGTCATAATTAAAGCACGATTGTTATGTAAGTTTCCAAGAGTTTAGAGGAAAAAGAATAAAGGTTATATTATACATTAAATCCAGAATTTTGCAGTCTTTCATTGGACAAACCCAATCTGTGCTATTTTCAAGTTCCAAATGTGTCATTTATATAAAAATATCCTTTAAATACCAAAACGCTGTATCCCACTTGTGATGTGTATAATTAATCCATGCTATTCCTACAATGTAATTAGTATGTGCATACATTATACAGGGAGCTTAAGAGGTGACAGTTAATAGCCCTTCCTGGCATCCTGCTGCTTTCATTCTCCTGCGGGAAGATGGCAGAGCAAGCTCCAAGAAAAGGAAAAAATGGATTTTGGAATGTTTTGGACGGCTCCTCGGGCGCACCGCTGTGAGCTGCAGCACCTCCCTGGTTTTGGAGCCATCCCAGTGCTGGATACTTCCCAGGCAGATGATCCTTGGCTCCCAAAGCTCCGTGCTCCTGCCTCAGCTGCCCTGGCAGGGTGGGAAGACGAGGAGAAGAAGTCGCGGAGGAGAAGTCGCGGCGCAGCTGCACCGCCGCTCCTGGGCTCGGGATTTAATTATCTGCCTGCAAAACTGGAGCAGGGCTTCATGCTGGGGAAGAGCCTAAGCAATTAGAGGACCTGATTAGAATGGAAAAGGCTCCCCAGAGAGGCGTCTGGAATCACAGCCTCCAAGCGCTGACCTTCGCGAGGAGCGCACGGCGAGGGCGCGGCCGGGAGGGGAGGTCCCAGACTGTTCTGGAAAAGGGGAGGCAGCAATTTTGGGAAAACAGAGGGAAATGGGGAAGGAAGAGTCTGAGGGCTGCCATTGCTGGCTGGGGGCGATGGGAGGGCAGGAGGGTGGCAGGGGCTGAGGAGCAGGAAGCTACTTGGAGGATATTGCGTTAGTGCTGTGATATTTCCATGTTCTCCTGGAGGAATTTGCTCTTGCCGTGCTGCAGAAATCCCAACAGCAATTCAACAAGAAAAATGCAAATAAGGTCACTTCTCCCCTGCAGGACTGCAGGATGCCCTGGGAGAAATCCATGTCCTTGCTCGTCAGGAGTATTAGCTCAGCTACATGTGCTTTTATTCTAAAATAACACTGTGTTGCTTTTGGGGGTTTTTTGTTTGTTTTAAGCCTGATTATTTCTGTTTTGTTCTGCCCAGGCCACGATAGCATTACAATTAACTATTCAAACTGCTCAGCCCCCACTGCTGGCTGGTTCTCGGGGGCTGGAACCCAAAGGCAGGGTGATCCCATGGCACAGGGCAGCAGCTCCTTTGCTGCCAACAGCCCTCTGCGGGCACTGCCCAGCGGGCAGCAGCAAAAAGGGGCTGCACTAAAGCATTTGGACATCCACCTCTTGATCCCTTTCCCTCCAGGATGGATTGGCTCCACTCCCAGGAAGAGGAGCCCGGGAGATGTTGCACAGCACGGACAGACACCCACGGACAGACACACAGCACCAAATCCTCACTCCCAGCACCTGAAGGGATCAGCTCAGAGCTGCAGCAGCTGCCAGCCCCTGTTTGCCTCTGCCAAAGCACCACAGTTACCACTTTCACTGCTCAGGGAGGAAGGCACCAGCCTTTACATCCCAAAGGCTCCTTCTACTCCCCCCTCGCTCTCCTTTCCCATTTCTTGCCCTTCTGGGGGTGTTCAAAAAAACCAAATAAAAATAAGGTGGGAGGAGGGGATTTACCCAGATACAATTCTTTTTCTGCAATTTAAATTACTTCCTCTCTTCTTCCTGTGAAGTTAAAAAAGTTCAAAAAATTTTAAAAATATATTAAAGCAGAAATGGGGTAAAGTGAAACAGAATATTCATCCATCCACAGAGGTCGGTATTCTCAATAAGCTGGTCCAAGTATTGCCACTTCTCATTCCTGCCTTTACAGAGGCCAGTCAATAATTGCATCACTCTTTTCTGCTGACAATTGATGGAGAACAGGCAAATTTCCTCTGTTTTCACAGAAATCCTGTTAACTTTTAGAGTTGTATCATTGTGGTTTGTTCCTCCTTCTGACCACACATTACACCTGTGCTTTCATTCAGGATTTGTCATTATTTTAAAAATGTATGGATTGGTGGGAGAGAATTTTTAGCCTATTTAGAAGAGCCTGGAGTGCCAGGAGACAGGGAATGGCTTCACACTGGCAGAGAGCAGGGTTAGGTGGGATTTTGGGAAGGAATTCCAGCTCTGGTAGAGGTTGCTCAGGAAAGCTGTGGGTGCCCCTGGATCCCTGGGAATGTCCAAGGCCAGGCTGGGGCTTGGACAGTGGAAAGTGCCCCTGCCCGTGGGATGATCTTTAAGGTCGTTTCCAACCCAAACCATCCTGTAATTCCACGATTCCATGACTTTGCAGCTTCACATCCGATCACTTTTCCCCCCAGGTTTGCGAACAGTCTCACATTCAGCTCAGTGGCAAATCCTGAGTGATTATTTTGGACTCTCAAGCAGGCTGAAGTAATCCTGTGAGTTATTTGTGAGTCATAAGTACATGCTGGTGCTAAATGTGTCCAACAGTGCCTAAGAGAAGGACAGGATGGATCAGGCATTGTCACCAGGACAAAAATTAATGTGTTTTGCCAGCAATGGGGCTTTAGTCAGGCTGCTTGCTGTGCCTTTGGGGATCAGCAGCTGAGAGGTGGCAACAAACAAAGTATCAGAGGGCAGAAAATAGCCAAAATGTTCATGTTCTATTGGAGGGAGTCTGGAGTTTCCCCTGCACTTCACCAAACTGGAAACCCACTTAGTGCTGGAAGGGGAATAAATGGAACAGAACGAGTCGCTGCCTTATTCCCTTACATTGTGCACTTCCTTTCCTTATAATTATTCTAAAGCAACCTGGGAATGTCTGAAAATGTTTAACTTCAAAAAAGAAGCCTTGGAGGCTTGGTTTAGTCTAGGAAAAGGTTTTCCAGGCCCCACTGGCACTGTCATTTACTGGCCACACCTTGTGCAGACACAGAGCTGCCGTCGCATCCCAGTGCTCCCCGTGGGTGGAAAGGCACCAAAAAGGACCTACAGCTCCTGCAGGGCAGTGACCCTGCTAAAACCCCAACCAGACCCCACAAATAGCAGCTGTCCCGGCCCTGGCTGTGCCTGAGGAGCTGCTGATTCCCAAAAATCAGCTGCAGTTCCTGCTGCCCTGGGCAGGTCCCACAGGGCTCCTCCAAAGCTCTATGGGCAAAATCTCTGTCCCAACACACTTTCCATCCACTGAACGTCACCTGGTGGATGGAAAGCTGTTTGGTTCTGCAGGAATGGCACCAGTTCCCCTGGGATGGCTGAGGAGTGCTTTGGTGAGGAGTGCTTTGGTGAGGAGTGCTTTGGTGAGGAGTAAAATAAAAAATCTCTCTGTGAATATGAGCCAGAGCGTCAGGTTGTGTTAGGGAATTATTTCTAGGTCATTTCAGTTCACTGCACTACACTGCAAACTCTGCACTGAATGAATGACCAAAATAATTAATCAAAACACTGGAGAGAAACACCAACTCACACTGCAGGCAACAAACTGCCCAGAAGTGACAGAGCTCAGCGCTTTTTAACCTGCTCTCTCCCAGCTGTCACACAGCACAGCTCATGA
>NW_005054711.1:51007-55248 GCF_000277835.1 Geospiza fortis | reverse complement strand
TGAGGGGCTCAGGGTGACCTTTCCCAGCCTGGTTCCTCCTGTTTTGAGCACCCTGTGTCGTGGCAGAACTTGACTGTCAGGATCTGCTTCAAACCTACAAATTTAGACTTGGGTGTGCATTAAATACTGTGGGAATCCACAAAATCAGAGGGTTTGGGGAAAGCTGCAAAAGGCAGGCCTCAGAGACAGCAGAACTGTGATTAGAGCTAAGCAGCAGCCATGAGATTGGTCAGCAGAAAAATTATTTAAAAAGTAGAAAAGCAAGGACAAATAGAACAATGGTCTGTGCATTAACGCTTGTCTAGAATAAATCCCTAAGATGCTGAAAAGTTTATCTAATGAAATATTGGGAAGTTCTAAGCATAATAATGAAGCTCTGTGCATTGTGTTTTAAGGCTCACAAGTAGGTAGTGTATTTGAAATAAGCAAGCATTGTTTAACCAAAGGTACCTGTGCTTATAGTGGTTGGATAGAACTACTGTCAATGTGCTTTTGCTTTGTGTGATTGGTCAAAAAACTTATAAAGTATGTTGTAACATGAAGTTCTGTGTCTGCTGCCTGGGATGTGAGCTGGTGGCATCTTCCCCTTGTCATAACCATGTAATGAGGCTGATGCTGGAAAATAAAACAGCTCAAGGCACGTTCCTAGCAGTCCCATCCTGTTCATGATTTCTACATAGCCCCTGGCCGGTGATAAAAACCCTTCTGCCTCCCTCCTGCCGTGGTACTGAGGGGAAATGAGTTCCAGCCCCCGTCCCCCTGCAGGCACTGAGCTCCCAGCAGCTGCTCCCAGCCATCCACCAGGTCCTCAGCCCAGCTGGGATAAGAAAATGCAAGCTGGGAATGACCCAGAGCAGGGATATTTGTTCTTGCCCAACTCAATCATCACTGTGATAACTTTTTGTGGAGAAATTCCTCCTGATGGCCCAGCTGGCACAACCTGAGGTCATTGCCTCTCCTCCTGGAGCCCACCTGTCTATCCCCTCCTGTCAGGAGCTGTGCAGAGCCAGAAGAGCTCCCTGAGCCTCCTTTGCTCCAGGCTGAGCCCCTTCCCAGCCCCCTCAGCCCCTCACAGGACTTGCTCTCATTACTTGCTCTCTTTGCACACTATTTTATGGACGATGCTGTTGGGGTTTTGAGGGGAAAAATTTACATAGATTTGGATGTCTGCAAATAAATAATAAAATGCCAGCTTATAAGTAAATGTCACAATAAAATAAGTCTGGAGAACATCAAGGAACCAATCCACTGCCTTTTGCTGGTGGAGAAGGGGAATTTTGCTCAACTCCATCACTCAAAGCCATTCAAGTGCTAGCATGGAACATTGTGTGTGTCACTTTTAAGCTTCTCACTTTCACAGAAAACTTGCCCAAAAATGCTCAAAGAAATTTTTCTTTGTTCTTTACATGCTCTGTGTTACTTACCATTTAATATTTAATGATCTGTTGTGGGTTTGGCTCATCTTTTTCCTTTGTAAGCCACACTCCTCTCCAGGGTTTTCTGGCTTGTTTTGTACTTTCACATTCTGCTCTGATTTTTCTTTATCTCATGAACCTTGATTCTCCACGATTATGCAACTGGGACTCATGCATGAGGGGTTATTTTTATTTACTGCTGGCTTTTCAGGAATCATTTCATTCCAAATTCTCCAAGATCATCACTGCTGTAGGAGCAGCCTCATTAGCAGCTTTCATTAGCCCAAAAATGCAAATAAGAGAACAGCACCACCACACTGTGACCGTGTTCACAGGGGTCCCAGGATGAGGGAAGAGATCAGGATCTGACTCCATGTTTCAGAAGGCTGATTTATTATTTTATGATATATATTATATTAAGACTATACTAAAAGAATAGAAGAAAGGATTTCATCAGAAAGCTGGCTAAGAATAAAATAGCAAGGAATGATAACAAGGGCTCTGTCTCATACTCTCTGTCCAAGCCAGCTGACTGTGATTGGCCATTAATTAGAAACAACCAACATGGGCCAATCACAGATGCACCTGTTGCATTCCACAGCAGCAGATAACCATTGGTTACATTTTGTTCCTGAGGCCTCTCAGCTTCTCAGGAGGAAAAATCCTAAGGAAAGGATTTTTCATAAAAGATGTCTGCAACACCACACCGCTGTCCAAGCCAGAAATCCCCATTTTTCCCAAGGAGCACTCCCTGCTCCAACCTTTACATTGTCTCTTTTTTGAGCATTTTACCACTCCTGCAAAGGCCACTTTTCCCTCTCCACCACTGCACAGATTTCCCCTGGTAAAGGAGGGATCAGGAATATCCCGTTCCCATTCCTGTTCCCGTTCCCATCCCGCTGGGTGATCCCAGCTGCCAGGATCCATGCCAGGGCACGTGTGCCAGCCTCTCCTGGGGCCTGCAGCCAGCACGGGGAGGCAGGGAGCAGGCCAGAGCCCACGGTACATTAAGCAGGAGAGTTTGGAGTGTGAAGCTCAGTGGGCTGTCAGAACGATGTTCCCGCGGCGCTCCGCGCAGCCCGGCTTTCTGTCAGGGCAGGAACAACTGCCACAACGGCCTGAGCCTTCAAACCAGCCAGGGACATTCTTTTAGGGACTGATGGAGGCCAGGGGAGGCAAAAGAGGAGGGAAATTCAGCTCCCTTGAAGTCCCAGGTGAGTCCATATGCTGGGGTGGCCAGCAGCCTGTGGCTCCTCTCCTGCATCCCAGAGATGGGCAGCTCGGACAGAGACGACAACATTCCCCATTGAACTCACCAAATTCACACCTCCTGGACAGACACTGCCCTCACGGTGCCCTGGGAACATCCTGGTGGGTTTTAAAGGGTGGCAAATTCACAGAATCACAGAATGATGGTGTTGGAAGAGACCTCTAAGATCATCGAGTCCAACCCATGCCCTAACACCTCAACTACAGCACCAAGTGCCATGGCCAGTCTTTTCTTAAACACATCCAGAGATGGTGATTCTACCACCTCCCTGGGAAGAGCATTCCAGTCCTTTATTATTCTTTCAGTGAAAACCTTTCTCCTGATATCCAACCTGTCCCTTCCCTGACGTAGCTTGAGGCTGCGTCCCCTTGTTCTGCCAGAGACCAGCCCCACCTGACCACAACCTCCCATCAGGAAGCTGTAGAGAGCAATAAGGTCACCTCTGAGCCTCCTTTTCTCCAGGCTAAACCCCCCCAGCTCCCTCAGTGGTTCCTCACAGCGTTTGTGTTCCCAGCCCCTCTCCAGCCTCGTTGCCTCCTTTGGATGTGCTCAGTGTCCCAATGTCCTTCCCAAACTGAGGGGCCAGAACTGGACACAGCACTCAAGGTGTGACCTCACCAGTGCCAGGTATAGGGGCAGAATGACCTCCCTGCTCCTGCTGGCCACACCATTCCTGATCCAGGCCAGGATGCCCTCGGCCTTCTTGGCCCCTAGGGCACTCTGCTGGCTCATGGTCATTTCAACCAGCACCCCCAGGTCCCTTTGTGCCTGGGCACTGTCCAGCCACTCTGTCCCCAGCTTGTAATGTTGTAGGGGATTTTCGTGGCCAAAATGTAGAACTTGGCACTTGGACTTACTAAACTTCATGCTGTTGGACTCTGCCCATCCATCCAACCAATCTACATCTCTCTGCAGAGCTCTCCTTCCCTCCAATAGATCAACACAAGCTCCCAGCTCAGTGTCCTCTGCAGATTTACTAATGAAAGACTCATTCCCCTCATCCATGTTGTCAATAAAAATATTGAACAGAGCACAGAGCCCTGAGGGACACCCCTGGTGCCTGGCTGCCAGCTGGATGCAGCACTGTTCACCACCACTCCCTGGGCTGGCCATCCAGTCCCTAACCCAGCACAGAGTGCTCCTGTCCCAGCCCTGGGCTGTACGATTACATCTGAGCTCAACCAGTTGTGTTTTAACCTCACCAGCACTTTGACAACTTGCTTTTGTCTTTATCTGCTCAAGGACACATTCCTTTCCTTATTTCCTTATTTCCTTATTTATTTCCTTATTTCCTACTGCCACTGGAGCAGCCCAGGGGTCTTGGCTATGCCAAGCTCTCCCTCCTTCAACACTGCACAAACACAAAGCCACGAGCAGAGCTTGGCTTTCCAGGGCTTGGCTTTACCTGGGCTTTGGAAGAAGGGCTAAAGGTTCCTTCACCAGGCTCTGTTCATCTGTGAATAACAAATCCAAATTCTGAGTGAGCACACACTCCCATGGCAGAGGGACCTCCCAGGCTGGGTGAGGACAGGCTCAGGTGACATCCTCACCAACTG
>NW_005054711.1:48573-50997 GCF_000277835.1 Geospiza fortis | reverse complement strand
GGAAAAGAGAAGCAGCAGCACAGAAGGTGCTCAGCATCTTTTAAAAACAAACCCCACCAGGTCCAGCTTCCAGTTCTGCTTTTCACAGGCACCTTCCCCAGAACTTTGAATCTTGCTGTTTCAGACAAGAAGTCATCTTCACACACATTCCTCCATGAAATCTTGTAAATCCACAGGATTTATGCCACCTGGATGTGGCAAATACTCAGTATCACGGCACACCTCCCACACTCAAGGGAATGTCCTTTCCAGAGACACCACTGGTGGCTGTTATGACTCAAATTGGCTCCTTTTTCCTTCCATCACTCTAAAGGAGCATCAGGTTTTTCTGCAAAAGCAGCTATTTACCCACTCAAACTGCCCAGCAGACTTTAGCAAAAAGGCATTGATCCCTTAGCATTTTAGCTTTTGTATTTTCCATCTATTTGTACTCCTGCAGTTCTTTAGTGTGTAACTCCAAACCCCACAGCCAGTGTCAGCTGCAGCTTTCCCATTTTGGGCAGACACAACAATTCCTCTCCAGGCCTGGCAATCAAGGACACCTCACTGCCTCAGGGCCCAGAGATGGGAACAAAAGGGACTTGGGGGGAGCAAACTTGGGGTCAATGACTTCATTCCCTGGAGCTGGAATTGGCAGATGAACCCCAAAGTGCAAATGGACCAAACTTATAAAAGTATAAAAATCCCTGAAACATTGTCCATTTTGGGTGTAGGCCCTGGGGGGCTTCATCTGCCCTAAGTGTACCTGCAGGCCCCTCAATAAACAGAACTGCTTTTTATTCCCTTAATTCTGTCTGGCCTCTGTTATTAGGTTTCTAGATTTCTAATCAAAACTGGGGGATTTTCTTTTAATTTTGCCCGTGTGCCGTTGGAAAAATAACTGAAAATTGCCCCAGAAAAGGCATCAGCACCAACACCAGGCCCCTAAATTCAGTAATAATTGTGACTCTGCAGCCAGATTGTTTTACACACAATAGGCAAAATAAAACTGCTTTAGGATCTGCTGGGCTGATTTTTAACCTGGAGGTACCTGCTGGACTTGAGGGGCTGCAATGAGCTGATTTAAGAGTAACAAGGATTTCCTAATGAGACAGATCTTTGTGATTCTATTTCCTAAGGCTCTCCAGACCCACATCTGCCCCAGAAGGCAAAGCAGCAATGCCAAAAGCTCAGGGAGAAGTGTGGATGTGTTTATGGGATGAGGTTCTCAACACCTTTCCCACCATGGGTGGAAAAGTTTGGGTCTGGCCTTTGAGGAAAAGAACAAAGGAGTGACCTGTTTTCCTTCTCCCAGGGCTGAGCACATCCCCCAGGGCAGCTCGATGGAAATTGTAATTATTGCAGAGCTAAGAATGGCAGCGTTTCTGATTAAAAATGAAAGCCAGTTTGATGCAGAAGAATGGGTATTAGATCACTTTGTACTTCTCACTAATTATTACATCATGAATGGCTGGTTTTATTTTTTAAAGGAGTCAAAACTACAAAGATTTCCTTATGCAAATATTTCCTAGCACTTTAGAAAATAATTGGAACAAAAATATTTTGAATAAATTATTGCAGATGACATACTTTTTTAAAGATTTATTCACAGCTAAAAAGAACCTTTTTTCCCTTGAAGAATCACAGATGAACATGCTTTTGATACATGTCCTCATTTCAAAGTTAAAAATTACTTCCAAAAAATCAAATTGTTCAGGTATTTATTAGGATGGGCTGCCCTGGGGGGTGGTGGAGTCACCATTCCTGAAAATGGAAAAAAATTAAGCATATGTGGCACTTTACATCATGGTGCTGTTGGTTTGAAGGTACTTGGAGCTCTTTTGCAACCTTAATGATTTTCTGATTTTCCTCTCTGCTTACTAATGAGGAGAATTAGGAGACAGTTAATTAAAAAAGGGTATTTTTAATTCCAAGAACATTCTAACAGAGCACCACATCCTTCTGTGATAGAAAACAAGAGGAAAGGGGCCACAGGAAAAATGCAGCTACAGAATGCAGAGAGGGAGGCAGGCCTGAACTTAGGAAAAAAACCCTGGAAAGTTTCACCTGTGCTAAACAGGGAGCAGGAATTCCAGTGGGAAATTCCCCTTCTCAGGGGAAGGGTGTTTTCTGTGCTAAATGCAGAGGATCTGCTGTGTGGGCAGGTGATGACAGCAAAATCCAAACACAGGGGAGCACCAGCTCTTCCAAAGCCTCTTGAGAACCAGAAAATCAGGGAAGGAGGAGGAGGAAAATCTGCTCCAGGATCCTCCTGGCGGGTGATAACACTGAGAAAATTCCTATAAATATATATCTATTAAAAATATATATAATAAATATATCTATTTTTACATATATAATTTATATATCTATTTCATATATATAATTTGTATATATATACAAATTCCTATATATATACAAATTATATTTATTACAAATTATATT
>NW_005054711.1:42374-48141 GCF_000277835.1 Geospiza fortis | reverse complement strand
TATAGAAACAAATTCCTATAAATACACATACATATATATATACACTCATTCTTATAAACAACCTTTTCCTTGAGACCAGGCAATGTGGTTTGGGGTTCTTTGGGTTGATTTGTGAATAACTAAAGATTGCCTTGGATATTTTCTCCATCCATCTTCCACGTGCAGATTTTTCTTCCCTTGTGCAGATTTTTCGCAGGATTTGCCTCTAACGATTTTAGTTTGGGCATTTTTAGGAGTTTGTAATTCCTTGTGAGACAACCTGCACTGATGGATGTTGGCCAAGTGGTAACACCCCTAAAAACATTTGTACAAATCAGGGGTGTGTGCAGGCAAACTCTGTGTGTCCAAAAAACACTGACTCAAAAGGAAATTGGGAAAATGCACTGGAAGTTTTTCTGTGTAAAATATGATCATCTTCACCAGCAGGAAGAGGCCTTAGGAATTGGATTTTTTTGGCATTTTCTGTGTTAGTAACAAGCCATCAGTTTCATGCAGGGTTTGCAGAACCTCGGGGCTGCTCAGTGTGAACTTCTCCTGACCTGCCCACAGCTTTGTTCTACTTGGTTCAGCTGTGACAGCAATTTTGCTGAATGACCAGTTATCTATGGATAATCTGGTTTGGTTTTGTTATCTTGGTGTGCTACAAACATAGTTTTATAGCCACAGCAGTAATTCTATGTGAAAAGAGTTTTTTAATGACTGCAGTGCAAAGAGAAAATGCAGAGAAACACAGGCCTGGTGCAGCAGAGAGAGCTGGAGCCACAGGAGGAGGAGAACACATGTGGGATGGTAAAATCTGGGATACAAGAGACCTCCAAGGCAATAAACAGCTCATCAACACTGAGAAATGCAGACCTAGAGAGGGACAAAACAAAAAAAAATAATTTAAAATATGTGAAAGGTACCAGGTATAGTAAATTCAGATGAATTGTGGAGCTGCAGTTAAGGGAAGAAGGAAAATAAAAATGTAAAAAGCATGTTAGCAAATACAAAAAATGACCACAAACTAATCCTAGAGTAAAACAGAAGTAATCATCACCTCCTTCTAGGCTGCTGATGACCCTTGAATGAGATCATTGGGGTTTTGATGGTACCAACAGCACACTCTGGGCTGGATATTCAAGGTATGAACCTCATTTACCCATAAACAGGATTTACAGTGCAGCAGCTCCATCAATGTCCAGTTGCAAACAAAGGCCAGCACTCCACAGGGGCTGAACTCCCTGGGTGTCTTGGTTGGAAAAGAAAACCAAAGACAGGTGTCTGCTAAGGAAGGCAGGAGCTTCTATTGAAACGGAAAAGATAAAATCCCTCCCTCCAAATTGTTATAATTTTGAAATAAAGGCGCTCTGAGGCAAAGATATGGCAGGAATAACAGTTCTTTACTAGAAAAATTAAAATGCAGTGATACAAACCAGCACTGCCAGAGTCAGAGCATGCCCTGCCCCCTGTGTGTCAGGGTGCTGGCACAGCCCCATGCCATGGGGGCTCAGCCCTCCTGCAGTGCCAGCTGTGCTTCTGCTGGAGCAGGGATCCTGCACAAGGGGGGAGTTTTCCTCTGAAGCTCCAGTGGTGGTTTAGATGGGCCTGGTCTTCCTCTGGGAACGCAGTGGAGAAGAAAGCTGCTCCTCTGGGAATGCAGCTGGAAAAAGGGTGCTGTGGTGCCCTGGTCTTCCTCTGGGAACGCAGTGGAGATGCTCGGCTCCTCCCCTGGGCGGAGCGTCTCCCCATGGGATGATGGAATTTTATCAGCCATGCAGGGACACTCACTGGCCATGGACAGAAGATAATTAATAATTAATGGCCCATGAACAGAAGAGATCTCCTGGAGGGAAGATTGACAGTGGAAGAGTTAAAGAAAACTGCCCAATGAACAGAGGATAACTGCCCCACCTGGTTTTAACAGGTGGCAATAGAATTATATATAATACACACTCCCAGCACACCTTGCACTGCACCCTAAAACCTTTGGGAATTCTCTTTGGGACTCCCTCCCCAGCTCACACCAAAGCTTGGTCACCCCAACACGTCACTGCCTGGAAATCCCTTTCCTCAAAATGCAGCGAGCAAAGGACCAGAATATTCCTTCCTAATGAAAAATGAAAGGTGCCTGGAAGTCCTTATTTCAAAATGTATCATGGCTCTAAACAGGATTAAAGTTCAGAATTGATTTTGGGGGGTAGGAATTTAGGAAAATATGGATTTTTTCACATATTCTGCAGAAGCTCAGTGAATCCATTTCCCACAAAGTGTGTTCAACTGGACCCTGCAGCAGCACAATGGACTTCATTAGTCTGTCTCAGAGCCTTCTTGTTTTGCCTACCAATCAAGATAATCACCCTGTCATATGAGCTTTGCAGCTGGGACAAATTGGAGGTCTTGGGAAGCAGCTGGAAGTGAAAACCAAACCCCACAAAAGCTTCCTTGGAGTGTGTGCCTCCATCAGTTCTGTCCTGGAGCTGAAAACAAGTCCAAAAGGTGAAGAATTTCCTTTTTCTCCTGATTTCTCCTTGCTATAGGCAGTTGCAGTCATCCCAAGCTCTTCAGGGGAGCAGAGAATTGTGCTTTGAACATCAGATATTTTCCAGGATATTCAGATATTTTATAGTTTCTCTGTCAGTCCCGACTCAGCTCCCCCAGCCCTTTCTGCATTGCTGAGAGCCGGAGTTGGGGAACCTTCTCAGGTAAGTCCTGGAATCAGCTCCAGCAGCACCTGAACTTTGGGATCTGAGAGATTTAAAGGCATCTCCCACAAGATTTTTGCTGCAGCTTTTCTCAGATGCACAAGATGAAAGTCACAGTCTGTGTGGAGAGCAGAGAGGGGAAAGAGAAAACACCATTCCCTCCCACAGAAAACACCACTTTTTCTGTTCAACAGTATTTTTGTACTGGCAATGGTTTCACTACCCCCTGAAGCTGCTGAAGTGATAAATTCCATTAGTTTCCCTCTATCTGTAATAAATCTTGGTTTGAAATTCACATTCATACACAGCAAGGCACAGATGGCTTTGAAATGTTCATGACCTCTATGAAAATCTGATGAATTTAAATTCCTAATAACACACAAAGCAAGCAAGGGAAGTCTAAGACTCCTCTGGTTCACTCATGCTATTATTCCCTGTAACTTGCAGAAATTTCCTGTGGA
Organism: Geospiza fortis; assembly: GCF_000277835.1. NCBI lineage: Eukaryota > Metazoa > Chordata > Aves > Passeriformes > Thraupidae > Geospiza > Geospiza fortis. Next base: position 44,996 of record NW_005054711.1, on the reverse strand, counting down.
AAATCTCAGGTTTTGGTGACCTGATGCAATGACACAGAAAGGAAACCACATGACTCTTCAGACTTTGTCCAAATTCTACTGGTTTTATATTTTCATTTATTTCACAAATATTTCCCTATGTTTGGAAATATTTGCCCATGACAAAGTGCATTTCCATTGCAGCCAGTGAAAAAATTCATGGGAATTAACTTCACAAAGCTTCATCTGGCACCTGCAGCTCAGGTCCCAGGGCCTGTTTGAAAGGACTCTTCCCTTTCCCCACATCAGGCAAGCTGTGCTGGTTTATCCAGGGCAGCAAAAGTGGGAAAAATAATTTCATTTCTGCTCAGGCTGCTGCTCTGCAAAGCCCCAACACCAGAATTCTGCCTCACTTTCATCTGTGGGCCTGCTCATGATGAGGCAACTCCACAGAGTTGAGCACAAATTCAGGTTTCACCAGTATTTGTCTGGATGATGACAATAATTTGGTTGTTTCATAGAAGTTCAGCATAACTGAGACCATGGAGGCAAACACTGAATAGCCCAACCTTCTAAACTAAAGTGAAATTTCCTGAAATGAGAACTCCAGGAGAAGATGAATCCTGCCCATCTCAGTCTGGGGGATGATAAATTCCAGGATGCTGGGATCAGGCAGACGCACGTGGCGTTTATAGAAACTTCTGATCTTCAGCTTGTGCTGGTGTCTTTGATTGTGAACCAAATTGTTCTATTTTTCCTGGCAACCCCTTTGTTTTAGGTAGAAACTTTAATATGGCAACATGACATGTATTTAAAATAAATAAATGGCAGATTTAATTAATCCAAGATAGGTTTATGAATGGAGCAGATCCCATTTTTTAGCACTTATTGTTTGATCAGCCAACTTAATCTCAAACAACACTTGCGGCTTCTTACTGCACCTCCTTTCATCTTTTTTTTTTTTAATTATTTTTAATCACAAGCCTTTTGTGTTTTATAAGCTCTTCTGCTAAGTAAATCATAAATACTTTGAAGAGTAATTTCAAATATTTCCTTACAGTCTTTTCTCCCCTCATTCCCATTTTGCTGCTGATTTCCCCTTTCACATCTCAGCAAAATCCAAAACCCGGTGACAGAAATTTTTGTTGAACAGAATATTCAACAAAAAGAATATTTTTATTCATGAAAGAATATTTTTCAGAAAGCCTTGCAGAGGAAAATAGAAGTGTTCTTCACCTTCCAAGCCTTGTGGCATGGAGCTGACATCACACACATGAGGTTCTTGGCTCAGACAAGCCTCCAAGCAATCCAGCAAAGATTGGGGACACACCAAGGTCAAAAGAAAGGGAAAAAAACCCAAATAAAATAGTAACAGAGAGTATTTCTCTGTTAAAGTATTTAACTGCAGAAAAAGAATCCCAAAACCTGGAGAAAAATAAGATATATCTGGATAGTCTCAGATTCAGGATGCCCTCTGAGAAAAAATTTTGGTGCTTAATTATTTCAACTGCAAAAGGCAGTTTAGATAAAGCAGAGTATGACATCACTCAGCTAAATCTCTTAATGATATCAGCTTACACTTTAACAACTATATTTAACAGAGCACACTGGGGATTAAAGTGATTTGCTGGAGTTATTTCTGAAAATACACTGGTTGAGTTTAAACCTGAATTGTTTATATGTAAATCTGGCAGAAAAAAAAGCATCTTAACACAACATGAGAGGTTAATGAAACTGGATGTCAGTCCCAGTTTTAGATGGCCCAGAGTTAATGGCTCTGTGCCCTTCTGCAGGTGCTGCTGCCTGGGATGACAGGATTGGAGCAGGAATCTCTCCCATGGCAAAGAGGAGCACTCAGGTAGAGCTCTCCAGGAGGGGCAGCAGGGGACAATCAGCCTTTGTTCTGTTTGATGAGTTAGGATTTTAGCTTTTGTATTTTTCAAATCCGGTGCTGTAACTCTAAACTCCAGACAGAGTGTTAGTTACTGGCTTCACATTTTGGTCAGATAAAATTATTGATTACACATAGGTGCTGCCATGCTAATAAACTGTGCACATTACAAGATAAGACAACAATTCCTCTCTAGGCCTGGAACTCAAGGACACCTCACTGCCCCAAAAAGTACAACCAAAAGTGAGTTTTGGGGGGAGCAAACTGGGGGTGAATGACTTCATTCCCTGCAGCTGGAATTGGAGCATTAACCCCTGATCTGTGAGTGCCCAAACTGATAATTGTGCGACAAACTCGTGCCCTTGGCCCACCTTGGCTGCAGCCTCTGGAGGCTGTGGCTGCCCAAGCTGGGCCTGCTGAAGGCTTTCATAAATCCCCACTTTATTCTCTGAACCTTGCCTGGCCTCTGCTCTGGGGGCCCCTCCAGGGCATCATTCTGCACACAAATCCTGGCTTCCCAAAACTCCCACCCTGCCTGAGCTCAGGGCTCCAAGGCAGGCAGTGAACCCAAAGCACCAACCCAAAGCCTGGGCACTCCCTGTCCTTGTCCACCTCCCTCCCAAACATCTCTTTGGTCTCCTCCTAAATCCTTAAATTCTACCAAAATTCCAGGTAAGAACTCAACACCATTGTGTTTTCCCCTTGGCAATTCCCAAACCAAATGGTTCCCATCAGTGAGAATTCCCTGGTTCCAAAAACCAGTCTGTAGGGAA
>NW_005054711.1:39120-42364 GCF_000277835.1 Geospiza fortis | reverse complement strand
GGGGAATGTCTTGGCATTGGCTGCTCCTGAGGGGCTGCCCTGGTGCTCTCCCTGGAGAGGGAAGGCTTTGGAGTGGGAGGAGCTCCTCATCTCCCACCCTTCTCCTGCCCAGTCCTCCAGCACCAAAGCAGAGCTCTGGCTGCCTCAGAACAACGTGAATTTAGAGTGCAGTACATCATCCTGATCCTCCTAATCCTCCTTCCCCTGCAGTTCCTGGACATTGTCTGCAGAGCTGGAATTCCAGTTCCCTCCTTCCCCCACACACAACAAACCCAATGCAGGCAGCTCCAGCTGTTGTCTTCTCAGGATGTGGAGTTTTGTACAAAATTATATCATTTGAAACATTTTGGTGTGGATTTTGCCCTTTTTTGGGGTGATCCACCCAAACACAGGCACTGGCCTCTCTGCTGAGAGCCCTTCCAACCTTCTCACAAAAGGCAGCCCAGGGCTTTCCACACGTGAGGACAAATTCCAGCCCTGGAAGGAGCTGGAGCTGCTGGAGGAGCCCAGAGGAGGCTCCAGGATGAGCAGAGGATGGAGCAGCTCCAGGATGGGCAGAGGATGGAGCAGCTCCAGGCTCCAGGATGAGCAGAGGATGGAGCAGCTCCAGGCTCCAGGATGAGCAGAGGATGGAGCAGCTCTGCTGGGAGGAAAGGCTGGCACAGCTGGCATTGTTCACCTGCACAGGAGAAGCTCTGGGGTCACTGAATTGTGGCCTTGCAGGGCCTGGAGGGGCTGCAGGGAAGATGGAGAGATGTGGGAAATGGATCTGTAGGAAATTTTAAAAATTTGACAGAAGGTTTATATAGTGTGTGTTTGTATGTAAACTTTGAGAAAAGAAACGTTGATTTAGAAATGTTATAGAATAGGACAGATACTGTTGAGAGAGAATTGAACTAGAAACAAGACATCCCACAGAGAGACTTTGGACAAGGGCATGGAGTGCCAGGAAAAGTGGGAATAGCTTCAGACTGACAGAGATTAGGGTTAGATGGGATATGGGGAAGGAATTCATCCCTGTGAGGGTGGGCAGGCCCTGGCACAGGTGCCCAGAGCAGCTGGGGCTGCCCCTGGATCCCTGGCAGTGCCCAAGGCCAGGCTGGACAGGGCTGGGAGCAGCTGGGACAGTGGAAGGTGTCCCTGCCCAGGGCAGGGGTGACACCAGGTGAAATTTGAGGTCATTTCCAACCCAAACCATCCTGTGACTCCATGAAAATTACATACAGCTCATCTTTGCAATTGCAGGACTATTCCAGACTCACTAGAAAAAAGAAAATATTTATTTTGACATTTCCTAGCAAGCAAAGAAGAAGTGGGAGAAAAAGAAGAAGTGCCGCGGGCTGGGGAAGGGTTTGAGCTCAGCATTAAGTAACTCTGCTTCCTGCCCAGCCAGAGCTAATTGTTAATCTGCTCAGTGCTCCCTCCCAGGCTGCCAAGTGTCCTGCATGCAAATAAATATTCTGGGCACCTCCTCTCTCACCTCATGTTTCAGCTCTTGCAGGAGAGCACCTGAATTTCAGCTCCTGCATTCCAGAAAAGACCTGAATTTCAAACAGCTGGGCTTCATGGACTCGCTGCTGGTTAAAATCCATTTTATAGCTGTTTCTGCAGAGTTCTGCAAGCAACCAGTGATGCTCTGTGCAATCAGAGGCCAACTTAAATCTACTATTTCTGCTTACACTTGTAGAATAAAAGTTGCAGTAAGGGGAATTTTATGCTTCGAGTGTGGTTTGGATGGTCTCAGCTGTGATTCTACAGTTGACGTTGTCTGCTAATAAAGAGCCTGGAACAGATACTTTGCCTGGCTTTCCTCCTAAAATTCCTAAAGGGTGAGCCAGGATTTCTCTGTGCCCACAGAGTCTGGCAGGGTGACACATCACCCTCCTTTTGGCACCTGACACAAACCAGGAGAGTGCTGGAGAGAATTCCATGAAATCCAGACCCCCAGTCCTGACCCTTAACATGGGATTTGTTAACCAGGTGCATCTCCTCTAATACCTGAGTAGAATAATTTTATTCACTCTTTTTTATTCTTTTCTTTTTATTATTCACTCTGGGAACCCTAAATTTTTATGATTTCCAGATGCCCAACCTCCTTTATCACAACAGTTCATCAGCTGGGTGCATCCTGCTTAGAGAGAGAGAAGTGACTTGTTTGGGGAAAGAAATGCAGAAGAAAAGAACTCCAGCAAAAGATTTCCTGGCTCAGCCCTAAAAGGAGCAATAAGGGCAATAATTTATTCCCTCTCCCTTCCCCCTGCACAGGTTGCTCCCCTCCAGTTGCCAGGCAACATTCCTGCCTCACATGCTCTGCATCCCCCCAAAAAAAGGGAAACTAAAAAGATCCTGCAGGGGCAGAATTATACTGACAAGTCAGGAGTGTAAACTTTTTGCTGCGCTGCCTCCCCTCTCTGCCGTGCTCAGTGCCTTTCACAGCACATTAAATCTCATCTCTGCCCTCTCCAGAGCAGCACAGACCTCAGGAAAGCAGAGCACACTCAGGGTGGGCTCAGAAAAACCCCCAGCCAGGAGAGAGGTCCCAAAGCAGATCCCTCCCTGCTGCTGCTACAGCAAATCCTGCACGTGCCACGCTAATCTAGGCCAGGTTACAGACACACAGCTTTGTGTGTTCTGCAGCAATGGCAAATCCATTTTCTTTACTCTTCTTATTATCAAAGGCTTTAAAATTTGACCATAAAGCAGAACTCCTCCAGGCTGCAATTTATTCCTAATGCAAGGCCATAGTGCTGCCTGAACTCTCTCTCTCTCCTGTTATCCACCCACACAGACTATGAACATCTTAAGGAAATAATAAAAAATACAATTCACTTAAGCTATTCAGCAAATTCAAAGTTAACCTCTTTATGTGCTCCTCTATTCGTGTGTAATCCAATTATTCGAGGGGAATCTCACAGGACTAGAGTTGGGAAAAAAAATAAGTTTACAACTTCATTTGTAGAGATATGTTTGTCTAGAAAAAGACCAACTGCACTGTTCTGCTTTCCTTTAACAATACTGATTCCCAATTTTTAGGTCCAGATCTCTCTCCCAACCCTCAGGATTTCCTGGAAACCACCACAGTGCCAAGCTTCCTTTAAAAGTACCACAAAATGCAAAATATTTCTGTGCTTTGCTTCACACCAGTGCTGATCCCCTCAGCAGAACACTTTTCCTTTCCTGCTCTCAGACCCCAGTTTGGAAACAAGTTGGAGCATTTGAGCCTCAGTTTACCATCAGTAAAACA
>NW_005054711.1:29113-39083 GCF_000277835.1 Geospiza fortis | reverse complement strand
TCAGCAGGGAGATTGGCTGCTATTTCCATCAGATAATACATTTGCCATCCAAACTATCTGTGAAACAGTCAAACTCAGTGGCAGGTTTTTGCCAAAACAAAAAAAGAGAAAGAAAAAGTTGCAAAACCAAATACTTCATTTCAGAATGAGGCCAACAGAGCATCTCCAGAAAGAAAGACCCAAAGACAAATTTATCTAATTCAAGGTGCAATTTTCTAAGGGAATAGTGAGATTTGCAAATCTTCTGGAATTTCAGGTAGTCATGGCTGAATGAAATATTGAGGTTTGGCTCTGAATTACTTCTTGAAAAGAGCAGGAGAGAGCAGAGCAGCGGATGTGGTTTCAGCCTGGGTGTCTGTGACACCACAAGGACCAGACAAAATCACTGGTGTGGATTGAGGACAAAACACTGCCCCACACTCTGAGCCCTTCCCTGGCATGGCCATGGCACATTTCTACCCTCCTGACCCTTCCTACAATTAACAAATCTCCCCAGTCCTAAAGTAAGAGCCTCCAAAGGCTGTGAAGGGACAGGGTGTCCCTCAGTGGTCCCCAGTTCAAACCTTCTGCTCTGTAAATGCATCAGCAGGGACCTGGGAGCTGGTTTGGGGTTGAAGGTTGTCACACACACATTTTATGAAAAATCCTTTCATTTGGATTTTTTCTCCTGAGAAGCTGAGAGGCCTCAGAGGAAAAGAAAAACAATAATTATCTGATGCTGTGGAATGCAACAGGTGGAGCTGTGATTGGTCTCATGTGGTTGTTTTTAATTAATGGCCAATCACAGCCAGCTGGCTCGGACTTTCTGGTCAGTCACAAGATTTTATTATCATTCCATTTCCTTTCTATTCCTTGCCAGCCTTCTGATTAAATCCTTTCTTCTATTCTTTTAGTAAAGTTTTAATATATCATTTTCTTTTAATATAATATATATCATTAAATAATAAATCAGCCTTCTGAAACATGGAGTCAAGATTCTCATCTCTTCCCTCATCCTGGGACCGCTGTGACCACCACCACAAAAGGTATCAGGGGTTCACCTCTCCCAACATCACTTTGCCTCACAGGGTCCTTTTCAGCCCAAAATCCCCCAAAACCAAGCCCCAAGCCCAGGGATCTTTCCTGGATTTCCACTCCATGAGAGCTTCAGCAATCCCTGTGCTCTTGGCCCATCCATCACCAAACCCTGGGTGCCAGGACAGGTCCGTACCTTGTGGCACGGTGGCATTGTCACATCACACCAGGGTAAATACCACCCTGTATTGATGCACAGCACTGAAAACACAAATCCCAGCAGGTGTGAGAACTGTGCAGAGAACCCCCAGCTGTGGCTGGGTCAGCACTTCCATTTCTGTACAGCAAATAACAGGGGAAACAAGCAGGGACAGTTAGGGTGTGTTGTCATGATATTTTCTGAAAAATCCCTTTGCCAGGATTTTTTCTCCTGAGAAGCTGAGGCCTCAGAAATGAAATTTAAACAATGGTTATCTGCTGCTGTGGAATGCAACAGGTGCATCTGTGATTGGTCTCATGTGGTTGTTTTTAATTAATGGCCAATCACAGTCAGCTGGCTTGGGCTCTCTGGTCAGACACACGATTTTATTATCATTCCTTTCTATTCCTTGCTAGTCTTCTGATGAAATCCTTTCTTCTATTCTTTTAGTATAGTTTTAATACAATATCTATCATAAAATAATAAATCAGCCTTCTGAAACGTGGAGTCAAGATTCTCATCTCTTCCCTCATCCTGGGACCCCTGTGAACACCACCACAGGGGTGTTCTGCCCACAGTCATATAAAATGAATATATTTTGCCCATGTAAAATGAATATATTTTGCCCGTGTAAAATGAATATACTTTGCCCATATAACATGAATATATTCTGCCCATATAAAATGAAGATATTCTGTTCTCAGCCATGCCTAGTGGGCTCATCCTGCAGGCCCAGAGAAACATTTCATTCTGTTCTTCAACACAGCACTGCTGTGCCTCACCTGGATGGGGATAAATCAGACAGGCTCCATTCTCTTCATGGTGGAAAAGGCCAATTTTTATTCACATAACTCCTTTTTATGCAGTTTTACAGACCTTCTGTGGGACTCCAATTTGTTAGTAGTTGTAGTGGTTTTACATGAAAAACATTTAGGGAAGTGATGTAAAGCTTCTAGCTACTGGATAACCAAACATGGTCTTGTGAAAAAGACATGGTAAAGACAAAAGAAATTTAAGAACCACTTTTTTCTCTTCTGATTATTAAAGAAGTAACATGCCTCAAGAATTTATTCCAATTCTAATTACTCCTTCTTTTAGTTACTGTTAATAAAGTTTTCTTTGTACCCTTTTAAAGTTTTAAGCCTACTTTACCTTTCTCCTAACCCTATCTCACAACAAGAATTAAGCACATTAGTAATTAACCAACACCAAACCCACCACACTCTTTAATACATTAACCAAAAAATCTCAAAATTAGTAAAATCTCAAATTGAAAAACAAAACCACTACACAAAATTAGTGTTTCCACCTGGTTTCAAACTGAAATCACCACAGTAGTTCCTTGCCAATTACTTTATTGGTTATTAACAAGTTTATATTCTGCATTGATTGGTCACTCAAACTCTCAGTGTGTACATGCAGGAAAAGTTGTTTGTGAGAGATAATTTTCATTTTTCTATCTGATGGTGTAAAAACAGTTAATGCAGGTGCAATTTTTTTAATATATATTTTTTTTTAGGAATAGATTGTTATGTTACCAAACTGCTCCCACCTGGATTGCTTTCACATGGGAACACATTGCAAAATGCTGGCTTGACAGGGCCAGCCACTGATTCCAGGAGAGCAGGCTTGATTTTGTGAAGCCTGTATTTATGATTTTTCTTTTTTTTTCTTTATCTTTATGATTTTTCTACCTTATTGCAACACACCTGCTCACTCGGTGAGAGGGGAACATAAATCTCAGTCGAGAAGAGGAAATAGGCATTAAGTTCTGAGGGCCTTGTGGTTAAAATTGATGTTTGCAGGGGGAAAAATGTGTTTTCCCAGCCACACAGGGGCGCAGTGCATTGTGCAGCCAGGTTAGAATGCTCTTTAAAAGCCTCCAAAGGGTTCCAGTGATGAAGAAATGAGACTTTCAGAGCTAATTTAAGGAGATTAGAGGATGAGTGGCTCTAGGTGGGGAGAACTGAGAAATACACACACAAAAAAAAGCAGATTTTGAGGGGGTGAAAGTGTTTTCTTCCAACTGCCACCCATATCAGCAGAACAAGAGGTTAATATCTGTCTGAACTGTGCTCTCAAATCAAATTTGATTGAGAAATCTGTTCCTCACACAGATCTCTCACCAGCTGGCAGAGGGACAGTGCTCTTCAGTAGTACTCAAAGTATTGGTTTGTTTTTGATATTTGTTTTCAGTTATCAATGTAATATCAAAGGGGCCATAAAAAGGTCACATCCCATTGATGCAATTTATCTCAGGATGTGTTCAGCCCTTAAAAACGTGGATATTCCACTATTTACTCCAAGTTCAGCTCCATTGATGCACCCACCTGGCATGTCTGACACCACAGGAGCTCCCAGGCACCAGGAATTAGTGCCAGAGGAGATTATTCCAGCATTTTCTTCCTTCTTTAATGCCTTTTGCTAGAAATATTTGAAATTACAGAATACACACTGTTCCCAGAGCATTTTCCAAGGTGAGCCCAACTGCTCTCTAGGACTGCCACTTTTAAAAGTCTCCTCTTATCTCAAATACTGCGTGGTTTTGTTTGGTATTGACCTGAAAAATATTTAGATAATGAATTCCCAGCCTAAATGTTGTGCATTTTCATTTACTGAGTTGTTCAGCTGGTCAATTAAAATTCCCTCTGTACAGGTCTGGTTCTCTTGGTGGGATGTTGCTTTCCAAACTTGAACAACTTGAAATGCCCAGAAGTGGGTGAAATCTGTAGTTTTTTAGTACTGTTATTCATCCAAAATTTAACAAAACATAACTGATCATGAGCAGCAATTATGCCTTAATATGCAAATCAGAGAACTGTGGAACAGAAATCCAACCCAACCCTTTTATGCACAGAAACATCCACCGAGTTTTTTAATTGTTAATTATGTCATTTGTCAGTAAATACCATGAATGCCTCTTTTGACACTTTCCATGCTCTCCTGTGAGCTCCACACCAGCTTTTTCTCAGCCTATCCCCATTCATGGATCAGCTAATTTCACTTTCTCCCTCTGATTCTCTCAGATGAGGATTTTACGTGTATAATGGATTAAATAATAAAGCCAAGAAGTTGTGGGGTTTATATTTAGATAAATATCTATTTAATATTTAGACAGCAGCTGGAAAGCAAGAATTGGCTAACACAAAATAAAGGACTCACATGTCAATATGCATTAATTTGCAGCTTAATTCAAAGATTTCTGCTGTTAAATGTGCACCACACACTGTCAGGTTCAAGTAGTTGATGTATTTAGAGTTAAAAAAGCCAATCCAAAGCCACAGTGGCGCCATGGAAGTGAGGCAGGGTGCTGAGGAGAGCCATTCTCCAGGGAGCTAAAATCCAGAGCCAGGCTTTTTTTTTCTTATTATTTTTGGTGTCTAAATATGACCTGGTTTGAACCCTTCAAGGCTGCCAGAGAAGGGCTGTGCAGTTTCACACCAGCCCAAGGAGACGTGAAGGAAGTGGCATGTGCCACTTTGAGGGGACACTCTGGGACAGCAAGGGCTGGGCACTCAGCAAACAGGGGGAGCAGCCTGGCAGCTCCAGCAAAGCCAGACCTGACAGAATTCATTCCTTCTGACCTCTTTGTTCTGCCCTGCTCTGCCACTGACACTTATCCAGCCACTGCAAGAGGAAAAAAAAAACCCACAAGCAAACAAAAACTGCCTCTGCTGCTCTGCAAAGACATTCATTGGTTGGATGGCAGCTGCACCAACAGGTGAAAACAAGCTCTTGCTGCTGCAGCGAGGCTCTGGTTTAATTTGGCACAAAATCTCTTGCAAATCAAGCAAATGTGACACAGCCATGGTCCCTCGTGTTTGGCCATGTCCACAAACTCCAGCCACAGCCGTTCTGGTGGCCACACAGGGCTCCAGTGCACCAGCAGGGAAAAACAAAACACAGCCACAATTCAGTGACCCCAGAGCTTCTCCTGTGCAGGTGAACAATGCCAGCTGTGCCAGCCTTTCCTCTCAGCAGAGCTGCTCATCCTCTGCTCATCCTGGAGCCTCCTCCTCTTCCTCTACATTCTCTTCCTCTTAAGCCTTATTTGAATTTTTCTTCTATCCAGGTTCAGTCTTACCTGGTAGCAACAATAATCCTGAGCAGCATCTTCACTACAAAAACTGGGATTGCTGCATGACCCTCCAGGGCACACAAACTCTGCTTTTTCCAGTCCCACTGCTTTTATTTTAGGCAGTGCTCCTGTGCAGACAAATGCCATGATTGTGGGTACAGGACATTGGGGAAGGCTCTGAAATCCCCAGCTCGGGTTTAAGGAAGGATTTTTGGGCTCCCAGAGGATTCTTGCAGCCTCTCAGGCTTCAGGAGAATCTGTGGCACCTGGCAGAGCCTGACACTGGTGTGTACCAAACCAGCTGCTGTCCCCAAAATGACACACCAAATGCAAGCTTTAGGCAGATGATTTTAAAAGCCAGGATAGATTTATTGCTAAGTATTGATTCTTTATGTATTTCTATTTCAAATAAATGTATTTGAAATATCAGCTCTGGTCTGGATTCTTCTGGTTTGTATGTTACCTTGTCTTTGAACTCTCTTCTGCACTGCTCTTGCTCAGCTCAGTGCTGGGAGTTGACCTTTTATTGCAATGAGAAACAAGGCCTTGGGCAAGGCAAGTACAAAATAAATGGACCAAATTGAAATCTGATGGATTGCTTGAGTTATAACATCAAACTGCTAATGCAAACGTTATTCCTCATAAATCACTTCACTTTCCTAAATTTCCTCAGTGTGAGAGTAGCCTTCACCTCTCAGAGCAAATATTCACTGATGATTAACACATATTAAATATAACTCCAACCTGCCCCTTTGAAACGCTGGCTTAATCCTTCCAGAGGAGCTGGGAAAGTGTTAAGTTCTCATCTTCAAATAGATGCATGTCCTTCTTCTGTGACCCCAGCAAACAACCTGGAGCTACATGGCACTGCTGTGTGTGCCTTGCAAAGACAGCAGTGCTGCAGAAGGCTGCTAGGTGGGCAGTTCCTCTCAAAGGAAAATCAAAAGATAAAAAATTCAAAGTGATTTTGCCGGTGGATTTCTTTCTGAGCCAGTGAATAAAAGCCACCCTGGTGATAAATTTCTATTGCAGGGTTGTGCCAGATCAGATGTTTGGGCTTGATTTCGTTCTTTAAGTTGTTTCTCAAAGCTGGTGGGGCTGGTAGGAGGGAGGACTGTGTGGCAGTGCCCAAAGAGGACATCCAGCTCCTTCCTGCACTGATCCTAAAGCTGTGGGAGCAGGGGGAGGTCCTGCAGACAGATTTACACCTGCCACCTCCTCCTCCACTGCAGCTAGCCCCCAGGTGTGTGCTGAGAGAGCACAGCTGCACTAATGGCGTGGAAATAATAAATTGGGCTCCATCTTTTGTGCTCCTCCCAGTTTAGGGAAGGGAGGACAGGATTTATGTCACTGTTTTACAGAGGGTACCAAGCAACTCCCTGCAGACAATTCAGACTTTTAGAGGGTGTTCATCCTCCAGGTCCGATCCTGCAAAAGCCATTGTAGACATGCTGCAAAGGGAGCATCAGACAGGAATCTCCAAGAAGTTTCTTTCTCCAGAGGGCTCTCTGCTCAGTTCCCTTTGCAGGGATGCATTTTGAATCTCCTCACAGGATCAGAGCAGCTCCCAGCAGGATTTCCCAGCTGGGAAAGCTCCAGTGCAAGGATCAGCTCTGTAACACATCCAGCAGTGCATCTCCTTCCTCTCAGGACAGAGAGGATTCCATAATTGTAATAACTTTAATAATAAATCCACTCCATGTGTCTGTAAGAGTTCAGACATTATCCTGATTTCTCCCTGCCCACACTGACCAGAATCCTGCAGTTTTCCTTGGCTGCCACAGAGAATTGTGCTCTCACAGCCCAGACTGCTCTGAACAGCTTTGGTTGATTCATATAATTATATCAATATATAAATGTTTGGGATCTGGCACAAGTGGCTGCTTGTAGCAGGGCTTTTCCTGGCACCAGGGCTATGGGGGAACAGGCTGGGTCCTTTAGGGCCACTGGAATAGTCAAGTTTGTACCAAGGGCCAACCCCTCACCTTCCACTGCTTCTCATCATTCTGGAAAGGTCACTCAGCCTTCCCTCAGTGACATCTATTCCTGCACTGGAGCAGCAGCAGCTTTGGACCCATCCTCAGCCTTAAACACGGGGCCTCTACAGCCCCAGAGCCCAGAGAATCCTCGTTTACACCACACAGCCCTGGCTGAAACTGTGCAAGGGAATAAAACTGTGCATCTCAGCAGAGCTGCTCCAAGGGAAGTGAAACTGTGCAAGGGAAGTTAAACTGTGCAAAGGAATTGAAACTGTGCAAAGGGATTAAAATTGTGCAAAGGAATTAAAACTGGGCAAGGGAATTGAAACTGTACAAGGGATTTGAAACTGTGCAAGGGAAGTAAAACTGTAACTGAAACTGTGCAAAGGAATTGAAACTGTGTAAGGGAGTTGAAACTGTGCAAGGGAAGTGAAACTGTGCAAAGGAATTGAAACTGTGCATGAGATTTGAAACTGTGCAAGGGAATTGAAACTGTGCAAAGGAATTGAAATTGTGCAAGGGAATAAAACTGTGTAAAGGAATTGAAACTGCAAGGGAATTGCAACTGTGCAAGGCAATTGAAACTGTGCAAGACAATTGCAGTTGTGCAAGGGAATTGCAGCTGTGCAAAGGAATTGTAACTGTGCAAGGGAATTGCAGCATCAGCACTGCTCTTCCTCTAGATTTCCTCTGAACAACGAAGCCATTAATAACCTCATTAACCTAATATTCCCTTAATGCCCAGATTAGGGCTTTGGCAGCCCATGTTTGATTCACCTGCCCAAGGGAGCTCTCTTTCCAGCACACATCCTCTTGCTTGTCATCCTGTTATCACCTCGTGGTGTGAACGCTGAGAAGAGAAAGTGGGAAACCACTGTTGAACCCCAGGGAAAAGAAATTCTAATGAAATGGTTGGAAACAAAATTGGATCCAAACAAATTTCCCAAATTATATTTGAATTAGTTTGTCTCTCTTTTCATTTCCACAAAAAGAGGCACACTAATAAAACTAAAGTGTAATGCCAGGTAGGTATAGGTACATTCATTCCAAATTTTTAAGAGGTTGAACCGACAAAACAAACCAGCAAAATATATTGAAAAGCTTGGAAATCAATTTGAGGAAATAACTCGAATAACTGAATGCTTGCTTATAGGTACAAATCAATAGAGCCTAAAATAACTGATTTACAGCAGGTTTGAATTATTAGCTACGGCCAGAATTGGCAGTTTAGGAAAATTTAAAGAGCTCAAAGTCGTTCTCAGTCAATAAGTTCTCCTTGATGTGGGAAACCAAAGTGCAAAGCTCACCAGTAGTTAAATAAATAATGATTGGGTTTGGTTTATACACAGCAACTCCTCAAAATCACACTGTTATATGTTAATATGTGATTTCCTTCTGTAGAAAGCTCATAAAGCCGACACAATAAAGTTGTTTAAATGTTGATTTAAGGGAAGCAAGGATTTTAGGGAGAAGAAAACACATTTTTGTTCAGGTTTAGCCCAGGAGTCAGGATAAAGAAAAATGCTCATTTTGGACATGTAAAGCCTTCTTTAAGACTGGAATAAAAGAAGATTTTAAAGTTAAGGTTGAACCTCATAACAGCCAAAAAAAAAAAACAACCACCTCCTAATTAAAAAAAAGAAAAAAAAACCTTATTTTTTTACCAAAATGCAGAAGTGGAAGTGCAGCTACTCAGTGAGGGTTGGGGTTATTCACTGGCCTCTCTTAGGTCTCCAAACAAAAATTAAACCCCAGACAGTTCCTCAAGAACCAGCAAAGACAATTTCTCCTCTAAAAATGCTTAGAAAGACAGAAGATTTTTTAAATCTCCTCATTTAGTCTAATTCCTTTGAGAATCCCTCCAGGGCTGAAGGTTCTGCTGTCCAGTCCCAGCCATGTCCTCCAAAGCCAAAGGGTTTTTCTTCCATCAGTGTTATTTAATAGACAGAATCCTTCAATCAGCTCCTTAGACATGTTCTCCCAAATCCCACATCATCCCAGTCGTGTCTCAGGCTATTTCCATCTCTTTTCTGGATAGCTTTGGACTCTGTCAAGTCCTGGCACATACAATACATTTATTTCCTGTAATATTGGACATTTTCCTGCAGCAATTACTTTCAAAGGCATTGCAGTGTCTGCCTGGATCTGTGGTGAATTCTGGGTTTATTAAGGTGGAAATCCAAGTGAGCTGCTGTCAGGGAACAGCAAAGTTCAGCCTGCCCTTACAGTGCAGAATTTCAGTGACCACACTCAGCTAATTCCATGCTTTATTCCTGACTTAATTGGTCCTGATAATTGGTTGTGCTTTACCTTGTAAAGTGCTGTTACAGGTGAGCCTTTGGAGCTCTGAAATGATTGTTTTCCTCCCACAAATGGTTATAATTGAGATTTTTCAGCATTAAATAGTATTGTTGCTCACTGGATATTATTTTAGTTTGCGTTAAAAATCTGCTTTCCATCAATTCCTCAGGTGAGTGATGAAAATGTGGAATTTATTTACCTCCATAGTGCCAAAGGTGAGGGAATGCACCTGGTGTTTCCTCCCAGCCTGAAAGCTGAGTTACCTGGGACAGCTTCTCACCCATCTCTGATGGAAAACAATTTCCTTGTCAGAACCACACCCACCAAAATATCCTGGGATTTACAGCAGCAGGTGTTGGCAGAGCTCCTAAATGTCTGCTGAGCTCATGGCAGGGCTCC
>NW_005054711.1:21575-29103 GCF_000277835.1 Geospiza fortis | reverse complement strand
ATTCCTGCTTTGCCTCTGCTTCTCAAAAATATAAAAAAAGGAAAAAAGGGGGGAAAATGCTCCACAAACATTCTGGACTGACCCCCAAGGTGTTTGGGTCCCTCAGTTTCACCTCACTGTCCCCTTTCTTTCCAAACAAAGCTTTCTATGTCATCTGCCACCAGCTCCCAGATTTTGCCATTTTCCACGGCATCCATTCCTGGGTTTTCACAAATAAAAATGGCAAGGAACCACAAAATATCACCTGGTCATAATTACCCATTAAGCAAAAAAATAGTTGATATATATCATATATCATATATCATATATCATATATCATATATTATGGTGAAATTTTAGATTTATTTCCAAAAGTATCCAAAGAATTAAATGGTACCCAGTGATTTGTGAGACCAAATGAGCACCATGCAATGAGTATTTTACAGCTGCCTCACTGCATTAAATCTTCCTTCTTCAATAGGGGGAATTCAACAATTAAATTATTATTTATTAAATTTAATTTAATCATTTAAATTATTAAGTTATCATTTATTTTCACCTGGAAATGAATCACCTTTCATTCTTACATGGATATGTATTTCAGAGGAAGCCTTGCTCATAACCTGGTTTAAGTACACTATTTTCAATTTAACACAGAATTAATTCAAGAACACCTTTTAAGTATCAGATAAAATAAAAACATATAAATAAGCAAAAAAAAACAGAGTATGTAGACAAACCCTCGAGATTCTCACACTCCAAGGGAATCTCAGGAGAGGGGTTTGGGATTTGGCTCCTCTGCAAGGACACAAAGTCAGTTTGAGGATCAGTGCCACCAAGCCATGTCAGTGCTCACTGACAGTGCTGGGTATTGACATTTCCCTGTGCTCTTGCCCTGAAATCAATGCACATATTTCAATATTTTCATGTCTCCAGTAAAGTGATGTCCAAATGCTTTGCATGGACAAATTATCAGCACCCACAACTTTATGCTCCCAGGACTTTAGAGTCCCTTGAATTTTCCTTTTCTCTGGTGCTCAGTTCCACTGAGGATTGCATGTTCAGCACTCCAGCATGAGAGGAAAATCACTTTTTTTTTTTCACTGTTTCACCTCTTTCTTGGAAAATGGTGGAACATACTTAAGAAAATTAAGATCTCATTTAATGGTGAAAATTAGTTTTTCCTTTTAACCCCTTTGGTGTTGGGAAATAAAGCCAGATGCATTTGAGGGTAGCATTGTGAACAATTACCCAGTTACCAGCACGAGGTCAGTCTGTTCCTCCTCCACTTGCTGCAAATCATGCCCTGACATTCCTTCATTTTCTCTGGCCACCTTCTTTTAGTTCTGTATCATTTTCCAGCCCTTGGAGAGCATTTCCTGTAGTCTCCCTTTCAGAGGGTGCAGATTTTTTCTCCCTTGGTGCTCCAGCCTGACCTTGGTCCCTTGTGCAGCCCTCCAAGACACACGTGGCTGTTCAGAGCTGTCTAATTGAAGCCTGCAGGTCCCTTCTCAGCATCCTAATTCAGCTCTTTTGGCTGCTTCTGGAGGAGAATGAACTCTGTGGCCTTCATTTTCCAAAAGCCTCCAATCTCCTAATTAGGCACACGATGTGAGAAGCCAGAATTTCACAAAATCCATCAACACTTGAGCACTGACCTTCTGAAACTCTACCCATCAGCTTCCCAGGCCTTAGGCTTTTATATTTTTTTTAATCTAGCCCTTATTTCAGTAGCAAAATCCTGATACAGTTGGGCAGCAGAGGTGCTGTGATTTTTCAGGTATTTTTTGCAAATACACACAAAGATTTCAAGTCTAGACACAGCTTTATTCTCTGTACAACATTTTTTATGCCATTAATTGTACAGACTGAACTTAACACTGGCTGTGAAGAAACACAATTAAAATCACTCCTGGGATAACACAAATGAGTGCTTGTCAGCACACAAAGCATGAGGCATTTAGGGAGAGAGACAATAATTAGAATTAATCTAAGAATGCAGAATATGTGAAAGGAGCAAACCATCTGCTTGAAACAAAGATGGAATGCAACAATGAAAAACCTTCTGAGAAAGAGGGATATTCAGAAGGCTAAAAAGGAGGATTATATTGCCCTACTAGATTTTACCACCACCCCAGAAGGGGTTGTTGTAACCTGGGAACCAAATATTACATTCTGGCTGACTGATGAACCCTGGCTGGCTTTGATAAGGAAGAAGTGTGACTGCAGTTTCTTGGGAAAGAATGGGAAACTGAGTTACCCAGAGAGCCAGTTTTAATAATATGTAGCTGAATGAGCTGTGGAGTGATGCAGCAGCACTGCTTCAGTGCCCTCAGTGGGGTCGAGAGAGGAAACCACTGTGAGTATAAAGCACATGGATGAGTTTTCTTGACTCCAATGATGCCTTGAGAAGGCTGCCCTAGAGCAGGGACTGGACAGAGCTAAAGAATAAAGCAGGGATTTATTAAAAGGATCTCTTCAATGGATCCACCTTGGGCAGCACCAGAGCCCAGCCAGGGCTGCACCCAAGATGAACCAAAATGGCCCCAAAATGCACGACCAGGCACGGGGTCTCTCCCTTGGATCAGTTCTGCTCCATTTGCATCTTGCAGTTCATTGTCCCATTCCAGCTTTAGCCCAGGCAGTCCCACCCTGCTTGTTTTTCTCTCTCCAGCCCACGGTGTTTGTGCTCTTGGGCTGAGATTTGGATCATTTGTCCTTGGTGCCCAGCTGGAGCAGGAATTGTTTTGTTTCCCTGCTCTGTGCACAGAGCTCAACATCCCCTGATACAAAGCCCAGACCCTCACACTACAGCAGCACAGAACCTGAAAAATATAAAAGCCAAAACCTGAGGCATCACCAAGTGGGAGCCAAAAGCAAATTCCCATTGGAAAGGAATGTTTCTTGGTACCAGAAAAGCCTGCAGAGTGCAGCTGTGCAAAGATTCACCTTTATAATGGGGAGCATCTACCTCAAGGCAGAGCAAGAGCAAACCCAAACCTGCTGCATTCAGCATGGACACTTCTCCCAAACAACTGCACTTGGAGGTGTTCACACATGAAAAATTCAACTGGCATTGCTCCTGAGGGTGTAGCAAGAGGGACTCCAGGGGCTGAGCTACAGGAGGCAGGTGGGCTTTGGAGGGTTAGGGATGGCTGCTCACCAATCCTGGGTGAGATGAGGACATAACAAACATCTGATCATGCTGGTGCTTCCATCCCTGTGCACCCTCCAGAGCTAACAGTCCCCTCCTGCCTTATTAAGTTGATATCTGGGGAGAAAAAATTGCTGCCTGTCATGTTTTTCAGGGCTAGACAACCCTTGCTCCACGTGCTTGAAATTAGCACATCAAGGCAGGGAAAATTAATTAGCAGTTTGGGGCTTCAGCTGGGAAAGGCAGCTTGACCTCAGCTGGTTGTTCTGAAGAGGTCAGTTTTATGTGACCGTGGTCACACAGACCTCAGACACTGTGGGAAGAGATCCCTGGATTTCTCCTGGGTTTGGCAGTGCTAATTCAAACCCCAAAGAGCACCAGGAAAAGTGCAATCTGTTTGTTGGTCCCTCACCTACACAGGTTATACTCATCCACTTCCACTTCGTGCTCCTTGCCTATCAAACAAGAATAATTCCCCACTGGTGAATAGTAAAGTTTAATTAACATTTATGAACTACTGCCTAATGTTCATGTGGAATTAAACAGAAAGGACTAATAATGGAGAGAACATACAATTCCAAACAAAGCTGAATGCAAAATGTAGGGCATGCAGTCATGAATCTCATTTTCCGCTTATGCCTGGCACAATTTAAAGGACATTTTTAGCCTGCTCTGTGTGGAGGAGGACAAATACTATGCAGCTTTAAATAAATATGTGTTTTTAAAAGAGGAGTCTGTGGGACCAGCTGGGATGCTGTCCAAGGAGGATAGTGTGGGTTTCTCTATTCTTTCATCACTTTATTTCTTCATTTTCTCTTTCTATAATGCTTTATGTTGTTTCTTTTCTCCACAGTCTGTGCTGGCATCTCAGCCCACAAAGCTCTGCCCAAGTCCACCCCATTTCAAAAGGCTGGACTTGATGAGCTGGACAATTCCTGCATGTGAGAAACCCAGACCAGCACAAAGCCCCGTGGCCAGGTCTGGAACACAAACGCATCAGGACAGATCCCAAAGTCAGAATCACAGGAACCAAATGTGGGATCCAAGATCTGCCTGCTGCTTAGCAACACTCCCCTGATGTCACCCAAACGGTGACCTCAGCATCAGAGATCTGCACGGGGACCATCTGATCTGGCAGCAAACAAAACCCCACAGCTCCGTTTCATGCCGGATCCGACGGCACCATGGGCAAAGAGCTCGTTTGTCTCCTGAGGAACTCCGAATGTGCCTGGTAATTAGAGCAATAATCTGCTGAAATTGTCAAATTCTGACCTCACAGATGGAAAGGGGGGTGGCCACAACCCAATGGGGTTTGCAGGGCAGATATCAGAGCCCCGTTGGGAGGGGATGGGGCAAGGTGGGCAAGGAGCTGTTGTCTCCCTTAGCCATTCTTTGCTTTTCTCATGCAACACTTAGCTCTCATATTCTATATTTTTACCCTTTTCATATTCTATATTTTTACCCTTTTCATATTCTATATTTTACCCTTTTCATATTCTATATATTTTTACCCTTTACATTTATGAATATATTAAGTTGCAGAGTGCCAACATTTTTTTGTTTTCTTCCCAGAGGATGTCATAGTCTGTTTTCTTCATTAAACAGCAAAACTGAAAAACCTTTCAGATATAAAATCCAAACTAAGTTGCTTAATGAGACAAAAAAGCTTAAATATTTCATCTCAAATATATGTTCCAATTAAACAAATAAATTACATTAAATTTTGTCTTTTAACTGGAAAGAACTTATTTCTTTCAATGTCAACTTCTTATGTAGTGTGAAAAAGGAAGCAGAAGGCCACATTTCATCCTTTCTTGCAGACCTTTGAGTGTGGAAAGTACTTGATGAGGCTGGAAACAAATTCTGCTTGAGGCACCCACCCAAGAAGAGTTCCTGTCATTAGGCTAAAGAAATTCCTGGGTGCTGCTGAACAGATTGAACACAACAAGGAACAGAAGAGGAAATGAAGAGAAAATGTTCTCCACCTCTGGGCTTTCCCAATCAAACCCCAGCTTGATTCTGAATATACTTCAGTGTATTAAAAACCAAAAATCTCTCCTCATCACATCAACCTGCTCCCACTCAGAATTAAACAAGAAGAAAATTCTTGGTTCTCTGAAAACTAAAAATTAGGCCAGAGCCATTGTCCCTCTCTAATCCTAAACTGCTGCAGCCAAAAGGCTTAAAGCAAAAAAAAATAAGCTCTTCCATGCTTTTTAAACAAATCCCGCTGCTCATACAGACATTAGCATACCTGAACTTACACTTGGAACATAAGCAATCCCTTCTGGTCTTGGATGTTCTCCTAGTTTTCTAACCTATGTAAAATCCAGCATTAAACTCATCTGATAAATGCTTCCTTAAATATTTATTTCCTGGATTTTCTCACTGGCCCAGCACAAATCTTCCCTTGTATATTTTTCAGCTATTCCAAAGCTGTCAAATACAAATGTGTCCCCAGTCAAGCACGTGGCAGAAGTCAACTGTTTAGTGGCCATAAAATATATAAAGGAAAAACTGGAGCAGCTGCTCCCCAGCTGGAACACAGCTTCAGCAGGTATTAATGACAAAAATGGCAATTTTGGGGTAGTGGTAGCTTGACTCTGCCAGATTGGAAAGGCTGACCTCAGCATGGCAGCTTTGGGAAAAAAAAGAAGCTGTCTGTGATGGTCTTGCAACAGGAAAAATGTCATCAACTTGATATTTATTTCTAGCAGAATAACTGTAGGAGTAATTTATTTCATGGGATTTTCATGGAGTCACAGAATGGTTTGGAAGGAACCTCAAAGATCATCGAGTTCCAAACCCCCAGCAAAAAACCAACAACAAAACAAACTAAAGAAAATCTGTTGGTGGAGTTCACAATTAGTACAGCCCTGTTGGGTTTCATACATATACAGGAAAATTTAATAATCACTCCTCTAATGAATAATAATGAATTTAATAATGAACTTAAAAATTATTTCACAGTGGCTTGTGTAAAAACAAGTTCTGTGCACTGATTCCCCAACAATAATAAACACCACTTGTGGCAGCCCGGTCCTTTGGTCAAACAGGAACCCAGAGCTCCCACCAGCAGCAAGGCTTGCCTCTTTTATCCTTTATAAAATTAAGTTTATTAAACCAAAGTCAGCCCTGAAACTCAGACAGTCCCCACAATGTGTTTAGGTTATCCTGCATGAATTAAGAAACAGAGAACTTGGGACAAACCAACCAAGTGATTCTGAATTTATTTACAGCGAGCTGCAGTGAGTGCCTGGATCTGCAATTACTCATCCACTCAGGACAAAGAACCCCATGTGCCTCTTCCCTCCAGGAGAGCCAAGCAAGGACCAGGCAAAGGGCCTCTGCTTTAACTTGGTAAGTTGTGATTTTATCATTTTAAGAAGAATCTAATGGTTGATTCTCAAGTTATTAACAATGAGAGATGGAAACTGCTAAGGTACTTTTTATGTACTGTTCATCTGAATATAAAGGTTTATAAATCACTACTGTCCTCCTCAGGACATCACAGAGGAAGTCTGACACTGCCATGAAGGTCTGGCACACCTTTTTATAACTTCAGGAGTTCTCCCAAGCTCAGCTGGAATTTCCTTCCCTACCTTTCCCCATCCTTTCCATCTTCTTCCAGCCTTAGATTCTGCCTGTAGCCAAAGCAGCCCTGCTGCTTTTGCTCTCCCATCCCTGAAGGTTTCCTGCTCTCACAGGTATTCCCTGAATATTGCAACAGGTGAAAGTGAGGAATCAGGGAGGGATTTATCCAAAATTCCTCTTTGCATTGCACACACTGCTGCTGAGCCCTGAAATGTGGGCAGCCACTTCCTCACCAGCCAACTCCTAAATAACACAAGAAAAAACTCTGGAGGATTGTACAGTCTCTGATCAAATTTAAAATAGATTGCTGGGATAAATACTGGAGGCAGTGATGGGACTTTAAATCATCAAACCATCAAAGCAATCTAAAAATAACCAACTGCAGCTTGCAGCCACTCCATTTCAATTTATAGCTGAAATAATTGAGGAGTCCAATTATTTCCAGGTTGCATGTTTGATTTCCTGCTCTTCACACTGTTGTAGCTTTTGTGACATTTTATAGCAGAAGAAAGGAACTCTGCCCATCTCTCCTTTACTTAAAGGAGCAGTAAAAGGAAAGCCTCTGGTGTTTAAACCTACAAAAGTCCTGGCTTGTTCTGGTGTAGCAGTTGGAGATTTTGGGGAATGAGGCAGGGAAGAGGGATTTTTACAGAGATTTGCTGTTAACTGGGTTTTTTCCTGCCATAGTGCAATGGCCCAGCTTTGCATGGGGAAGTGCTGGGCTTAGAACATGAGGCATTGCAGGGGTTTGAGCTCTGCTTCAGCAGCCCCAGCACTTGAGAGGGGAGATGTGGCCAAAAT
>NW_005054711.1:8986-21565 GCF_000277835.1 Geospiza fortis | reverse complement strand
CTACAACTCAGAACACCCAGGCTCCTGTCCCATGGGGCTCTTCTGAGTCCTACAACACCTCTGCATTGCCAGACCATAGAAAGAATGTGGTTAGCAGTGAATAAACCTTGACCATGCACGTGAATAAAATTAATATCATCAGTTCATGGCCTGTGTCCCTCAGACACTAAACCACCTCCACTAATCCCACTGAAAAAACCAAAATCTCACCAGTTCTACAGAAGGTCCAAAATTTCTAAATCAGTTTGTCCTTTATATTGCTTTTTAAGAGAAGAAGAAAATTCAATCAGCCTCTCTGCAGGTCCAGCAAGGTGGTTTTTTTCACCTTACCCAGACCCACAGAGTTTGTTAGAGGAAAGGAAATGCCACACAGACCCCACAGAATGCCAAGAAAGAATCCAAGTGCAACAGGTGGAATGCGATGCATTCCAGAGATTTTAATTGCTCTATATGGCAAACAACACATCCTATTGATGCCTCAGGTTTTAGGTTTTATATTTTTCAGACTCTGTGCTGCTTTAGTGTATGAGTCTGGGTTTTACATGAGGGGATGGTGAGCTCTGTGCACAGAGCAGGGAGACAAAACAATTCCTGCTCCAGCTGGGCACCAAGGACAAATGATCCAAATCTCAGCCCAGGAGCACAAACACCGTGGGCTGGAGAGAGAAAAACAAGCAGGGTGGGACTGCCTGGGCTAAAGCTGGAATGAGACAATGAACTGCAAGATGCAAATGGAGCAGAACTGTGAGCAGTGAGAGACCCCGTGCCTGGTCGTGCATTTTGGGGCCATTTTGGGTCATCTTGGATGCAGCCCTGGCTGAGCTCTTGTGCTGCCCAAGGTGGATCCATTGCAGAGATCCTTTTAATAAATCCCTGCTTTATTCTTCAACTCCACCCAGCCTCTGTTCCAGGGCAACCCTCGCAAGGCATCACTACAGGCGCTGCTTTTTCTTCTCTTTGGGACCAGGGTCTGGTTTTCTGCACCCTTTGCTGATTGTGACAGTGATGTTCCCCTGCCCATTGTCTGTCACAGAGCAGAACCTGCTCCTCCCAGTGCCCTGCCCTTGAGCAGGGCTGGCAGCTGCAGCCTCATCAGGGATTCAGCTGGAGAAATGCACATCTCCCTTATCACTGCTCTGGACAGCTGCTGATAAGGCATCTTGTTCCCCTTGTTGTCTACAGCACAGCTCTTAATTAGGGATTATTTTTCCTCTGTACTACCCAATACCAAAAAAAAAGATCTTGCTGAGGTTTCAGTTGTGCCTCTTGGCACCATGTTGGCACATTTTATTGGGGGAGCACGACAGAAATTAGAGTTGAAACTTCATACAAGAAAAACCACCTTCCTCCTTCCTTGTACTAGCTTCTCATGCCAATATTTAGATCATTAGGGATCTTGTCTTATTCAGGAATCACAAATCACAGCTAAAATGAAGCTGTTTTAAGCCCCTGCAGCCCTTTTCCCCAGATCTTGAAGTCAACCCTTTAGGATAAATGCTTTTCCAGACTTGGACAATTCTGCACCACTTCTACTTCTCCCAGCCAAGGCAGCAGCAAAGCCATCAGCTCTGATTTTTTTCTGAAGTCCAGCACAGCCTATCTGTTGCAAGATTCAGCTGAGAACATTTCCCTGGAGTGGTATTCCCATCAGTGCCCTACACCTTCCCAGTTTATTACCATCACTGCAGCAGCTCTGCCCTGCCCGTTGCGTGCAGGGCTCAGGCTAATGGGATGTGTCACATTGCACAGCAGTGCTGCTGTGTGCTCAGAATCTGCACAAATAAACCTAAAGAGAGGCCCCGAATCAGGACACTGCCGCAGGGCCAGCCAGGATGTGTTTCAGACCCACCACGCTGTCAGGGGCTGCAGGAACACCAAGGAGATGGCTCACGTTAACAGCACTGGACAAGGCATTTTCTGGCTGCTCCTTGAGCCATCCATCACAGGGCTGTTGTGTCAGGACTAAATCAGAGCTGATCCTCTCAGCATTCTGAGCCCTCTGAGTTGTTGTCATCTCCAACATGTGCAAATTGCACACAGGGCAGTGTCAGGGCTGGCGTTTTTCTGTGCCAGAGGTGAGCGTGGATGAGCACAAACCCAGAGCACATTTGGAACAGGAGACCTGTAAATACACACCAGAGCGACTTTGCCTTCAGCTGCACCTGCCTACATGGACTCAAAAAATACCTTGATCTGATGAATCACTCCCAAAAGCTTTGCTGCAAGGGAAAACAATCTTCCAAGAACTTCAGACTCTGACATGAACTCCTAGAAATTACATCTTCAGGAACTCTCCTTCTGGGGCTGCTGGTGAGGGGATGCAGCTTTCATTAGCTCTGCCCCATAAGCAAGACAGGAATAGTCTTCTTTCTTATAGGAAAGAAATAAGAAATAAAAATGAGAAATAGTATTTTAGATATAGATATAGATTTAGATATAGATATATAGATATATAGATATATAGATATATAGATATATAGATATATAGATATATAGATATATAGATAGTCTTTTACATATAGTCTTATTTCTATAATAGAAAGAAATAAGAAAGAATAAGAAAAAAGAAATAAGAAACAAGAAATAGGCAATAAGAAATAAGACATAAATAAGAAATAGTCTTCTTTCTTATAAGAAAGAACTTCTTTCTTTCTCTCTCTACAATAATGTTATTCCAGTGAGCATAAAGACAGAAATATTTGTCATTTTCTTGTCTTTTCTCCCTCACTCCACATCTGAGTATTTAAAAATTCAAGTCATCTTTTGTGCAGTGCTTACATCTGTAAATAGCCTGGCTAATTATTCACTTTATCCGTGTCCAAGCAGAGCCCATTAACCCTTCAAAGGGCAGGAGCCTCTCAGTGCTCTGTCAATGTGATAACACATTTTAGGAGAGGCTGGCTAACAGGGAAGATAAACTTGAGAAAGGTAAATCCCAGACTGGTCTGTGATTGCCTCATTCAAGATACCACAAGACATTTAAACAGCTTTAATATATGGCACAGATGTGCTGAATGTCTGCTTGTGTAGAGTCTGAGAATTGAAATAAAGAATAAGCAGTGAGTGCTGGGTGACACTGTGGGGCCAGTGCAGAATCTTCTGGAACAGGATCTGCTCTGAAGCAAATGTTCACTGCCCAGATGGGGTCAAAGAGGTTTGTGATGATCAAAGGACACTTCAGACTGAGGATATAAAACATGTAAAATGAAGATATACAGGAGAGCAAGATTCTTCCAAGCAACAGAAGCGTGGATATCCATCAGAAAAAAAGGAGACAAAGCAGCAGGCTACAAATATATTACCCAGAGGATGGCTTAGTGCAGTATGCAAGAGGAGGAACTCTTTATTCATAACTATTAATTGGAAATGAAAATGAAGAAGAAAGTATCTGAAGGACAAAATTAGTTTCAAGGCTAATCCTTCCTGAAGGTCTTTTCCCTGTTCATTTTCTGGCATGTATTTTGCTTTCCTCTACACCAACTCTTCCCCAAAAGCACTGTTTTTTGGGAGGATCTGAGGTTTTAAAAGTTGTATTTTACTTTAAAAAGATCAGAACTAGTTAGGCAGCTTCAAAAGTGTGACACATTTGGATAAAGGGGGTTTGTTTTTATATTTAAACCACAACAGCAGCATCAGGGCCCTGTGACCACCAGCAATTTCTGCCTCAGCCCTGAGGGCCTCGCCTGGAAAAGGCCAAGGTTTTTTGGGAGAATCTGAGGTTTTAAAAGTTATATTTGACTTTAAAAAGATCCAAACTAGTTAGGCAGCATCAAAAGTGTGACACATTTCAATATAGGGTTGGGTTTTTTTCATATTTAAATCACAACATCAGCATCAGGGCCCTGTGACCAACAGCAACCTGACGGCCTCACCTGGAAAAGGCCAAGGTTTTTTGGGAGGATCTGAGGTTTTAAAAGTTGTATTTGACTTAAAAAAAGATCAGAACTAGTTAGGCATCTTCAAAAGTGTGACACATTTGGATATAGGTGGGGTTTTTTTCATATTTAAATCACAACAGCAGCATCGGGGCCCTGTGACCAACAGCAATCTCTGCCTCAGCCCTGAGGGCCTCACCTGGAGAAGTCCAAGGGGTGAATTTTGTGTAAATAAATCATGATTCCAACCCATTTGAAAATGTGTCCTGTAAAAATCAATCTCCAGAAGGAGCTTGTTCCCGGTGAGAAGCTCAGATTTGTTGGAGAAAATTGCTCTGTGGGGGCAATCATTTCCCACCTTGGCAGGGCCAGGCTGGCAGAGCTGCTCGGTCCCTCAGAGCATTTCCCTGCCAGGAGTGATGTGTGCACTCAGGGAAACAAATGGGCTGAGAAAATATCACATTTGGGATAAAAACCAAGTTTTTGTGGATGGAAGCTATGCAGCAATTTCCCAGCAAGTCTTCCCAAAGGAAAAGAGCAAAGTGGAAACCACTGCAGAGAACCCTCCATGCTTTGTTCAGTGCCAGCTGTTAGGTATGAACTTTTAAATGTGTTTGCCTGGTTTTTGGGGTTTTTCTGAGCCACCCTAACAGGGCAGTGAACAAAAGTGCACTGAGGATGTTGCTGCTGTTTATTTTGAGGTATTTTGGGACTGGAGCAGGAAGCAGCAGGGAATGGGGCTGGAGGTGCTGATGGTGAGGGCCGGGGAGCAGGTCAGAGCAGGGGCTCCTTGTGTTCCAAACCAATAACAAAACCAAACTGGGACACACTGGTACCAAGCACTCCAGCATCTCTGTGCCTTCAGCATGTGTGGGAGGTGAGGCCTGTGGAAAATCAGGTCCTTTGTTATTTTAAAATAAGGGGTTTTTTGGTGTCCAGCTCCCATGGAGCAGGGACTTCTTGTTCTGCTGGCAGCTACAAATATAGAATATCCATGAATTACAGGTGCTACTGACAGCACAGCTCCTAAATACTAACAGACTGTTCTAGAAGGACATAGAACATGCTTCAAAATTATTATTGGGCCAACATTCACCCTTCTGCCTCTTCTTCTGTCTGCACACCCCAGTTTTTGCATGAGTAGTCCCCAAAGGGTGGCTCTGCACACGGTGAATGCACCTACAGGAACTGCATTTTTCTGGAAGCAAGCCAGGCAGATATCACCCAGAAAGGTAATGTTTCATAATTATTATTTAACTGCCACTTTTAGCTCTAGTCCCCTCCAGACTGAAAGCAGTGCTTTTCCAACCAGGCAGCAGCAATTTCTCCAGCCAAGCACCACTCACCAATAGACTTGATTAACAAGAGATCATCAGATGCTCTTTGTGAAGCATTCATCCACAAGAAACAGCTGAAATGGAGGCAAAATTCACTCAATTCACTTTGACTGCTGCTGGGTCACCTTTGCCTTTGAGGGAAGGACTCCAGTGACACTTCACTGACACAGATCCATAAGGCCAAGCACAAGGAAGGGAGAGGAAAATAAAATATCAATACCTTTCTACCCACAGCCCTGCAAAGGGACTTTGAAACACCAAGAGGATAAAAAATTCAATCCCTAATGAAGCCAGAGCCTGTCAAAAGAGTGTCCTCTCCCTGAGGCTCTCTGTGTGGTTCATGCCAGGTGGAAGAGTTTTCACAAGAGAGAAGAGCCAAGGAGCCTCTTTGGAAAGTGAGGAGATGCTGGTTGGCACACCCTGAGACAGAGGGAGGAGCTCAGTCCAGGTCTCCCACATTATGGATGAGCCAAGAGTTAGATTAGTCCTAAAATTAAAAAAATATATAGAAATAGAGAACTACTACTCATTTTTGTAAATTATACTAAAATCCACCTTGTTCATATCCTTCTGTGTTCCTCCTCAGATCTAAATGGAAATGTTCATTTGAGGATTTCATTTGAGGGGGATGAATTAAACAGACACTGAGCCCCCTTCTAGCAGAGGAGGAGAAGCCCTCAAGGTCTAGTCTCTCTCTATCTGCCTCAAAGCAAGGTCTCCCTCACAATTCCTCAATAAAATAAGGAGTAAGAGGGAAGTGACTGCTTTTTCAGAGATGTTTTCCTGTAAGAAGGAGCAGTAACTGCATTAACTTTGAGGCTGATGCTCCTGTGCTGATGGGCAGAGGAAAAGGACTGAGAGGTTGAGGTCCAAACCCTCCCATGGATTGGGGCACAGAAAGCAGCAGCAAAGAAGAACAACTCCAGTGCCAGGGCTCCAGAGGCACTTGTTCATTTTCCAGGAAAACAGCTTGGTTGGAACATTGAGTTCTGGTTTATTTGTGTCTGGAACAAAGCAAGTGAACTTTGCTGGCAGTGGGGTATCAGTCAGAGCTCCCTCACAAAGTGTGACCCTGCTGGGGATGGGTTTAACCAAAAGAACAGCATTTCCAGCACTTCTGACTGCACAGTCACAGCACCACGATGCCCTGCAGATGGAAAGGTCACCCTAATCCATTACTCATTTCCCTCACCTTTTGCTATCCAACAACAAAAATATTAGGGCCTTATTTTCCAACCCTTACCTTTCTTAAAACTAATTTTAAATACTTCTTATTTTTAAGTAAGACTGTTTTTCTTTAAAACCAGGCACTTACTTATTCTTAGACACCAATGTCCCAGCGTGTCACCCTAGACAGGACTGCCTCCACACAATGGAGTTTTATTCCAGTTTGTGAAATAATCCCAGCCATTTCAAAGAGGCATTTCCTGCCTCTTCATGCTTGATTCCAATTTTTACAGGTAATTCTGCACTTGCTATGAGGCATTTTTTAGTTTGGTTATAAATGGATAATCTTGTGAATAAATTAGTGAAAAGTTTCCCAAACAGCTCAAATGACCACATCACAGGCAAATTTCACTGCTGACACTCTCTGGGAAAACATCCCTTCAACTCTTGGCTGCAGGAGGTCAGTTTTGTTCTCACTTCTCAGGATTAACTTCCAAAAGAAGCATCTGAGGTAAAAAAACTCAAGATCATATCATTGATAACAATGAAAATCCCAGTTTTTCTTCCTTTTCTCACATTCCCCTCATGCACTCTGCAGCCAAACAAACTTTCCTCCATTGCTGGAAGGAATGAGAAGAAATTTGCTTCTCCAGGCTGAGACACCCAGCAGTTTCGACTGCTGCTCAAATTTACATTTCCTTGGGGAACTCATGAGCCAGGTGAGTTAAATGACCTTTAAAAACTAAACAAGCAAAAAAAATCACACAAAATGCCAAAAAAACCCCAAAATTAAAAAAAAACAAAACACAAACACAAAAAAACCCACCAACCAAAAAACCCCCAAAAAACCCCAAAACCCAACCAAAAAAAACAATAAAATAAAAAATAAAAAAACAAAACAAAAAAAACCAAAACCAACAAAACCAAAAACCAATCCCCAGTATAACTCAGGAATTTGCCCAAGATAAATGAAGGCATTGAGTTCACTCCAGCTCCTGGAATTGAGGGGTCCATTTTTGATGCCCAAAGTCCTTCCCACCCCCACAGCTCTGCCCAGGCTGAACCAGCTGCCCAAAATTCCCTTCCGTGGTGGAAATTTCACAGCATTCACTGCCAGTAACAGCACAAACAGAGCAAAGTGAATTTTTCTTAAGAAAGGTAAGAGCCTGGTTCGGACAAACAGATTTAAACATCACTGTGATAGTCATGCTTTCTATCAGGCTCCATTAATTCCATAAATTTATGTCTTTTTACCCAAAATAACATTTTTCCCCAAATAATCCCCAAGCCAATGCCTCCTAAAAAGACCAGGGGAGGCAGGAACTGCTGGTGGAATCCAGTTTCAACTCAGGATTATTCTGAACTTAAGCAAAACTGAGTGGTTTCAGGTAAAGGATCACCTCATTAAGCTTTAATGCAGAACTGTTGAAAGCCAGTTATTAGGAAATTATTTCCTGCTGCTTTATTCTCTTGTAAAGTTCAATAATTAGAAATGTTGTAAATCTCCTTTATTTTAATGCTCTGACTGTGATAGGGGCATAATGACTCTTCTTAAAGAGGGAACCAAGCAAGGGGAATTAAAAACCTTTCCCCAGAACAGAAAGGGGCTGCAGATATTTTAATATATTGGTTTAGAACACAGCAGGATTGCCAAGAGAAACATTCCCAAACATCTTCTGGTAAATAAATCATTTGTTCATTTATTCTCTGTAAGACACACACTGTTTAGGACCTGCCTGAGATCCAGTGTAGCAGAGATTAAATCCACCAAGTTAAATCCATGTAGCACCCAATAAATTGTGCAATTGATCCCTAATTTATGTTCCAGATTGAGTTTCTATTTATTTACTTACACACTTCTTCTCAGTATTGTCTCCTTGACACCTCTGTAAATAAATTCCCTGCTGATTAGCATTTTATATGCCAGCAAATTCTGAAATCCAGAGGCCTTTGGGGTTTTTAATCCCCTGGCATGCTGCAAGCTGATGCATTCCAGGTGATCCTGTCTGCTTCACCAGGCAAAGCTGAGCATGGAAAATGAGGGACATGGATTTTGGCAGGGCCAGAGCCACGGAATTCTGCAGTGGGAGAAGCAGAACACACATTTCCCATGCTCTTGCATGACACATAAATATTTCTATTTTGTGCACCTTGATGAATAATTATTCTAATTTTATTTTTTTTCTTTTTTAAGTGAGTAGGAGAGCTTGTGCATGAGGAAAGATATGCTGGATATTCTAATCAGGCTACCATGGAGGGGAAAAAAACCACAAATCTGAAGGAGCAGATCTCCTCCAGGTGATTTTGCAAGTTGAAAACTCATTGCAATGTCAGTTCTTGAACAGTCAAAGCCTTTCAGCTCAGCATTAATCAGAATATATTTTAATCAAGGAGAAATAAGTAGCCAGGAAATAAATCTGAAAATGAAGCAATAGCAGCAGGTTTACAAGTAAAATTATTTCATGAAAATAAATTAATTTGTGTTGGGTGTCTTTCAGCCATCAGCTTGTGGGGAGTTTTTAGGCTTTTTTCTAAGTAAAGCAGCTTGGTAAACATAGACTGAATATTTTTATATTTCTGCTTCTAATCACTTAACTAATTAAAGGAAGACACGTTACTTTTTAATGTGCATAATTATCATGTATCATCTTTATTATCCTCAAGATCGGGGTGAAATTAAACTGAAATAAGATGAGAGAATGCATTGGGGTAAAAACCACTTTCAGAAGACACCATGGACATACCACTATGGGATGGTTCAGCTCCTTGGGATGGGAAAAGTCTGTTTCAATGGGAAAAAAATGCATTTAACATTGTACTTTTGTTAATAAAGATCATTTTCTACTGGACACTCACACTCAGAGCAGAAGTTTTAGCAGGAAGGATTCAGAACAAGACCAGGTGAACTTTTCATTCTTATTCTGGAGCTGAAGGATGCCACCTTCCTTGGCTATCCTGGTTTCAGGAAACACAAAATTTCC
The DNA here is from genome assembly GCF_000277835.1 of Geospiza fortis. Taxonomy (NCBI): domain Eukaryota; kingdom Metazoa; phylum Chordata; class Aves; order Passeriformes; family Thraupidae; genus Geospiza; species Geospiza fortis. The sequence continues at coordinate 12,205 of NW_005054711.1, read as the reverse complement.
AGGCTCAGGGCTGTAGAGAGTCTTTGGAATGGGCCAAAATACATCAGTGAAATGTTCTGGTCAATACATGCAGCTGGACATGGGGAGGGCTGGCGGGTTCATCAAGGTGCCTCTCAAAATGCTCACTTTTGAAATATTGAATGTGAATGAAAACAGTTCCACCACTTACAGTGAAATAGGAAGAGAAACGTTTATGTTGTTAGACAATGCAGACCATTGGGAATTTGCTCCATACTTTCCATTAAAAAAAATAATATATGTATATTAGATATAGATATAGATATAGATGTAGATATAGATAGATAGATATAGATATAGATAGATATAGATATATGTAAAGTGAGCTTTTAGTGATGAAGAAGAAGAAAGGAGAAAAAGAACTCCAGGGAGCAGAAGAAATAAATTTATGGCACAAAATAAGTCAGGGGGAAGAGTTTATCTCTTAAATTCTCCAGGTGTCATGTTCAAGCTGTCCACAAGAGAGCCAACCATCATTGCTTTTGTTTGCAAATGGGAAAATAAGCATTCCAACAGAGAGGAAAACAGGAACCAGCTCCCTACAGCCCAGCCATTTTGAATGTTATTTAAAACAAAACCTCATTTTTATACTTGAATGCACACATCACAGGCATTGCTCCATCTGCAGGATTATTCCCTGGCATGTGCATATGAATAGTCCCATTTATTCCCTCCTTTTCACAGGTGTTTCACAGGTAACATTTACAGTTCCCTCCTTCTTAAGTCCCAATATGTCCCAACATGAAAAACACAAACATCTGTTAAAAGCAGCTCCTCTTTATGAGGTCCTCCAAGAAATTTTTCTAATATCTGACATATCCATATCCCCTTCCTCAGAGGAATAATCAGCCTCTGAAGTGGCAGAATCCACCATCTTTTGGCTCTCAGCTAAGCTGGATCACAGATACTCCCCTTGTGTTCAAAATAACAAACACACACATCTATTTATTTTCAGAAGTTATTAGAGCTTTGCTAGAGTTGCTTCCTTGCTGTCACAAGTCCAATATTTCATTAATCTCCTCAAAATGAAGGACTAAATTTGGAAGATTAAGTCCTAACCCATAACTCTGAATGCTCTGTGATTATTCCATATGCTAGATCACTACAGAAGACCTAAAATATTCTGCTGCATTTTAATATCCATAACATTAGAGGACACATGGCAATTGTTGTTTTGATATATGAGTAAAATAACAGCACCAACATGCAAAAGAAGCAATCTTGCTGGTGGGAGGTGTGAAATCCTACAAATGTGGGTGAGTTTACCCAAATAAAAATGGGTTTTTAGTGTCTTTCAGTAGCTGCAAACACCACACAACCATAATTCTCCCCATTTATTTTGATTACATACATTATTCAGATACACCATTCCTAACTGCACAATTTGCAGGAAGATCCAAAGAAAATGAGAGAGCAGGAGAAACCAACAACCAGGGACAGGAAATCCCAAAGCATCACCACTTTCTTTTTCTGTCCCTCAAACTCAAACACCTCCTTTTTAAATTTCTCTAATGCTTATAACATCATCAGAGTTTTGCTCTCAGCTCAGACTGGACCTTATTGTGGAACAGAGAATTTTATTTCCAGAGAAGAGTGGGGTGGAACAGATAGACATAAAAGGAGCTGCATGTTAGTAAAGAGTCTTTGAGATTCAGCAGCTTCTCATTATTTTCTGAGCCAGAAACACTTAAAAAAAAAAGAAAAAATATGAAGAGGAAGAGGAAATAAATTTACTATAAATAAGTAGAAAGCACTGTTAACCAACGCTCTCCACATTTATAATTATATAAAGCAAATACTAATTCTGTCATTGCTTGAAGTAAAATACTGAAGGTTGCCATGAAGTTTTAATAAATGAAGTTATAATAAATGAAGTGAGAGCCACAGAAAGAACTGAAACAACCTTTGACCAGAGAAACTGGAAATGCAGGGCTCCTCATATATTGAAATAAAAATTTCAATGAATTCTTCACTACTGCCATGTAAGAAACTCCCTCCAATTTCCAAGTAGAAATAGCAGCTGTGTCAGATTTTAATTTTTTTTCGATATCTCTCCAAGTCTCGAGCCTGTCTCAGCTTTCAGCAGGGCTCCATATGGCTCCTACAACTGCCAAGCAAAATACACTCATCAAACCCACGAGAACTCTGCAGCCAAAATACTGCATCAAAGTGATGAATTTTGGAAAAGGAGGAGTGCCTACAGAGTTTTGTTTGATATGCAGGACCAAAATAAAACCCTACAGAAAGTGTAGCAGGTGCTTAACCTGAAGAAAAAATGCTGAAAAATATTAAATATCTTCACTGAAGCAAGAGCAAGGAGGCAAAGCAGGGCTCAGCCTCCTGGGATTATGAAATTTAGATTGGAACAGCTCCTAACCCAGGAGCTAAAATCATTCTTTCTTCTCCTTCAAAAGGTCTTTATTTTCAAAGGTCTCCAACACCTTCTTTTCCTTTTTTAATTAAATAAAAAATCTCATTTGCAACACAGCCACCAGCCTGGATTCTGTGTGCCATGGGAAAGTCCAGCTCTTTGTCTGAAAATTTCAAATCTGCAAGGCAGCAAACAGAAAAATTCATCCAGGAGGAAAGTGGAGCTTAAATCCCGAAATTCCAGGAGTGCAGGACAACAAATACAACAGAGATCTCATTTCTTGCTGTCTGTGGGATCAAGATGAAGTTTAATGAGTCCAAGTGGCCAGTCCTGCATTTTGGCCACAATAACCCCTGCAGTGCTCTGGGCTGGGGATGGTGTGGCTGGACAGTGCCCAGGCACAAAGGGCCCTGGGGTGCTGGTCACCAGCGACTGAACATGAGCCAGCAGAGTGCCCTGGTGGCCAAGAAGGCCAATGGCTCCTGGCCTGGATCAGGAATGGTGTGGCCAGCAGGAGCAGGGAGGTCATTGTGCCCTGCACTGGGCACTGGTGAGGCCTCACCTCGAGTGCTGGGTGCAGTTGTGGCCCCTCAGTTTGGGAAGGACATTGGGACACTGAGCACATCCAGAGGGGACAACGAGGCTGGAGAGGGGCTGGGAACACAAACCCTGTGATGAACCACTAAGGGAGCTGGGGGTGCTCAGCCTGGAGAAAAGGAGACTCAGGGTTGTCAGAATTCAGGACATCCCTCTGGCTGGCCTGGATGGCTCAAACCCCTGCCAGGGGGCTCAGAGACCCTGGCACAGAGCCCAAGACCCCTGTGCCTTTG
>NW_005054711.1:0-8876 GCF_000277835.1 Geospiza fortis | reverse complement strand
GTTATTGTAAATATTGTACATGTAGTTTTTGATATAAAAAGATAACACTGCCCTGGGGTCAGGCAGAGTGCCTGAGACTGTCTTGCTGAGCAGACCTCAGCAGGCCAGAGAAATAATTTTATAGATAAGAAACAATAAACAACCTTGAGACCAAGAACTGAAGAGGAGTTCTGACTCCTCCTTCGACTGCCAGGCTGGGAAAAGAGACTTTCTAACACATCTTAGGGTCACTCTGAGCAGCAGAAGTCCTGAGACAGGATGACCTCATCACTCTCTACAGCTCCTGAAAGGTGCCTGTGCTCAGCTGGGGCTGGGCTCTTTCTCCAGCAGCACTGACAGAACCAGAGCACACAGCCTCAAGCTGTGCCAAGGGAAATTTAGGCTGGATATCAGAAAGAAGTTTTTCACAGAAAGGTGATAAAGGTGAAATGGCTGCCCAGGGAGGTGGTGGAGTCCCCATCGCTGGGTGTGTTTAACAAAGCCTGGACGTGGCACTGGGTGCCAGGGTTTAGTTGAGGGGTTGAGGATGGGTTGGACTTGGTGATCTTGAAGGTCTCTTTCAAGCCAGTGATTCTGTGAATTCTGTGAATACACAACCGAAAATTCTCCACCTTCCTCATCTTCCTCTGGAATTTCCTGCTCCACCTGCACCTGGATCTCCACACCAGGAACTATTGGTTTTGCCATAAAGGCCGAGTCTTCCCTCAGGAGCTGGGAAGAAACCAAGCCCAGAGAGCAGAAGGAGCAATTAAATCCATCTGGGGAGAGTTTTCCTCCCCCTTTGTGCTCGCTGGGAAAACGCTGCTCGCATTTGTAAAGCTGTGAAACACTTGTCCCATTGCAAACGCCTTTTCTTTTGCCAAGTGAACTCTCAAAAATTAGATATTATTGTGGGAAGCGCTGCCTAATGAGCCAGTGGCATTTAGAATATTCAGATTTTTCATTCCTACCATCCAGCTTTCAAGCCCTGAGAGTGCCATGAATAGGCTGTAGGAATGCATGGGCTGGTCACAGGGACAATGGAGCTGGGCTACAGCTGTTCCTGCAGCTGCCAGAGCCCCACACGCTCCGAGCTGACAGTGATGGATAGAAAAATTACCCTGCTGCACTCCTCTGTGGCAGCCCCATGGGCACACACAATGCCTGCTGCTCCGGGGAATTGCTGCTCCGTGCAGCTCTTCCCAACAGGAGCTCTCCCTCCTCCCCAGAATATATAAAAATAGTTTAATATTATATATATTTATATCACTATTTATACTATATATATAATATATATATATTTAATAATATATATAATAATCTATATTTTAACTATTTGTTATATTATACTACTATATTACAATATTGCTATCTCATTACATTACAATAATATTTAATATTTAATATTTAATATTATCTTTAATAATATATTCAATATTATATCTATATTATATGTCATCTGCAATATATATAATATGATAGGTATAATATATATTATAACATATATAATATATAATAATATAATACTATAATGTAATGATATATATTATTACTATATATTATTGATGTATTCCTAATATAATTAAAATGAAAAATTAATTATAATTCATATAACCATTATTATATATAATTAATATACTATGTTCTTATTAATGTATTATTATAATAATATCATATAATAATATGATGTAATATACGTTAATATAATTTATATATTATATATATATATTTCTATCAAAGTGCTTGGTATGATTTGAACAACACAGCCAAGATTTGATCATGAATAATCAAAATGGGATAAGTTACAACCACTTTTAGAGGTAAAGAGTTTATTTTAAGGGTAGCAAAACTTTTCTTACATTGCTGCAATTTCACCTTATAAAGACTTTTATTAAGTTCATAGGACACTTAACACTGAGAATTTTTGTAATAGATTCTTACATTCACACCAGGATTAAAAATATTAGTCAAGATTTCTTATTTTACACATAAAATAATTAAAGTTTTGTTCCTACACCACCAATCAAGCCGAGGAGCAGACTCAGAGTTCAGCCAAGCTGGCGATCAACAAGTAGCGGGTCATGGAAAGTTCAGGTCCTCTCAGAATCCTCCCTTCAGGTTTTTCCATGTGCACAGTCACAGAGCCTGCCTTTGGTATTTACACATCACCAGTTTCAGATGGTTTTAACATCAGAAAATGCTCAGGATGCAGCTGGGATGGAAATCCTGGCGAGTGACACCACCCACAGAAATGTCCCAGTTCAGTGGTGCCATTCCGAGGGCTCAGGCTGCTGCTTGGGGATTTTTGCAGTCTGCTTTTCTTGACTAAAAATAAGCAAATTGAGGTTTGTCTTAGGAAAGCTTCTTTAAAAATATTTCAGATTTTTTTTCTCTCTTTGGAAGCAGCATTCAGGTGAGTAAATTCTGCCCCTTACCAAAAAAAATCTACCAACCAATTAAAACCCAAAAAAAGCCACCAAACCTCACAACCAAAGAGAAGCATCAATTTCCCCCTTAAACACCAAGTCTTTTTAATTAATCCAATCTGGGAAGTGGAAGTTGACCAAAACTATCATTTTTAATGATAAATAGCCTTTAAAAAGTTTTGGGAAAGTGACCTACACCTGTCCTATTAATCTGGAGCAGGAAATCCAGCACTGCTGGGCATGGGATGGACTGGTCAGAGCTTCCCTTTCTGGCTCAGAGTGAAGCCTGGTGCCTTCAGCACCCCCAAAAACAGCATCTCCCCAGGCCAGGGTACTGGAAAGCTCAAGCCAGGAAGGCAGATGTTCCTAAATCCTCTGGGAAAACATGCAGCTGGCAGAAAAGCCTATCAAAATCATCACAGAATAAATAGATATTAATGGAAAAATAGAATTAGCACAAGAAGCGTTGAGTATGGGTAAAGCTGTCTGATCCTTCTATTTCTCCACAAATGTATTTGTTAATGCTCTCTTCCCACACCTCATGCTTCCCAAATCCAAAATGCAGTTAGGGCTTAGATACAGAGACAAAAGAAAAGGAAAAAATCTTTATGCCACCTGTATCCCAAGAAGGGAACCCAAGCAGGCTGTGGCAACCTGACCTTAAAAATGACACTTCACAGCACTGGAGCAGCATCTAAACAGAATAAAATCCTGTGAACACTTTGATCTGGACAAAAAGCAGCACATCAGAGTGAATCCAAAGGATAACATTTATCTCCATTAGACACCATCTAGAACTGCAGAAGAATCTTCTCTTCCTTGTCCCATAATTACAGGGATCTTGGAGCATCCTGTTGAAATCCCTTCAGAGGCTTCTCTCTGCAGTCTGAGTCCAAGGGAATTTTAAATAGAAATGCAAAGGGAAATTCAATAAAACCAAATAAACCAGGAGATCCCCATAAATCTATGCTGTTTTACCAAGTGCCTTTGAGCTGCAAAGGATCCAGGTGTATGTGGATGAATATCAGAAAGTTTCTAAGAATAATATCTGTTAATCATTTAAATATTTCCTAAATAGAACACAAACCACAAATTCAGTGTCATTATCCTTCATGCTACACCAGCTTTTTCTGTCCTTTTGGTGTTCCCAACGCCTCTGATTTCAACCACAAATGTTTCCATGGTGTCATAGCTGATAGCAAATAAAAATTTTAACACTTGCCCTTGCTTTTTTTCCAGTTCCCTGCTCCGTGTCTCAGGAGCTGTGCAGCAGCTGGAGAGGCAAATGGAAGCAGACACATTTACAGTGGATCATGTACAGCCCCAATGGGGTTTAAAGCTAATTTATCTGTCCAAAACCTCCCTGACACTTCTACATTTGAGCAGATTATTGCAAGGAAGGGAAAACCCCTGGCATAAAGGGAAAGTTCTGAAAGAGCTATGAATTCATCAAATATTATTCTCTGTGGGAAGAGTGTAAATTTTTATACATGGGCAAAATAATGCATGTCCCTCAATGGGAGTCAGTCTGGCAAATGGGCTGATTTTACTGGATATTCCACAGGAAATTGCACCTCAAAACTTTTTTTCCCCACCAAATTCCAGGCAAGGAGCTTGCCATGGAAAACTGTCTTGCCCTCTGTGCTGTGCTCAGGGTGTGTGGAGGGGTGAACCTGCCTTTCTAACAACACTGTCTGAGCTTCTACGTGGTTACAAGAGCAGTTACAAATCCTGAAAAAGCACATTTTTCAATGCTTTTACACTGCAGCATAGATCCTAAACCTGTTGGAGTGTTTATTTCAAGAAAGAAAGGAATTCTGTGCTTGACTAAAATAGGATTAGCCTTAAATTAACTAGACAGCAGTGATTCAGGATAATGATACAACAAAAGGGGAATGGTTTCAAACTAAAGGAGAGATTGCCATGAGGTGTTAGGAAGGAATTGTTCTCTGTGAGGGTGGGCAGGCCCTGGCACAGGTGCCCAGAGCAGCTGTGGCTGCCCCTGCATCCCTGGCAGTGCCCAAGGCCAGGCTGGACAGGGCTTGGAGCACCTGGGACAGGGGAAGGGGTCCCTGCCATGGCAGGGGGTTATAGGAATAAATCACACAGGCTCCATTTCCTTCATGGTGGAAAAGGCCATTCTTTATTCACATAACTCCTTTTTATGCAGTTTTACAGCCCTCATGTGTGGTGTTGGTGAGGTCCCCAGGACAAGGTGAGGGAATTTGCCTCCATGTTCTCAGAAGGCTGATATATTCTATTCTATTCTATTCTATTCTATTCTATTCTATTACATTACATTACATTACATTATATTACATTACATTCTATTACATTACATTATATTACATTATATTACATTACATTCTATTATATTACATTCTATTCTATTCTATGCTAAAGAATGCTATACTAAAACTAGACTAAAGAAAGAGAAAGGATACATCAGAAAACTCAACAAGAAGAATGATAATAAAAATTCATGACAGACTCAGAGAGTCCAACACAGCTGGACTGGGATTGGCCATTAAGAAAAAAGAATTCACATGGAGCCAATCAAACATTCACCTGTTGGTAAGCAATGCCCAAGCCACATTCCAAAGCAGCAAACACAGGAGCAGCAATCAGATAATTTTTGGTTTCATTCCTCTCTGGGGCTTCTCAGCTTCCCAGGAGAAAATCCTGGGCAAAGAGGATTTTTCAGAAAATATCATGGTGACACCTATGTGTTACTCCAATTGGTCAGCAGTTTCTTGCCAATTACTTTATTGATTATTAACAAGTTGTTATTCTGCATTGGTTGGTCACTCAAACCCTTGGTGTGCACGTGCAGGGACAGTTGTTTGTCAGAGATCGTTTTCATTTTTCTATCTGATGCTGTAAAAACAGTTTATACAGGTGTAAGGTGTTTTTCACCCAGGAATAGATTGTTATGTTAACAAACTGCTCCCACCAGAATTGCTTTCACATGGGAACACATTGCAAAATGCTGGCTTGACTTAGAAGAAATGACAGGTTAACAGAGCAGGCCTGATTTTATAAGGCTTTTCTTTATAATTCTTCTACCTTATTACAGCATGGTTATAAGGTAGAATTACAAAGAAAAGCCTTATAAATTCAAGCCTGCTCTGAGGGTTCCAGGTGCTCGGGAACCCTCAGAGGTGCTCAGCCCACTGGATGGGCTTTAAGGTCCCTCCCAACCCAAACCAGTCTGGGATTTGTGGTTTTAAAGCAGAACAGGGCTCTTGGTGCTTTCCCTGGAAGGGGCTGGTGGAACCTGCTGGGATCCCACAACATCCTGAGATGCCTGATCCTGCTCAGAGCAGGATTCCAGGCAGGAATTCCATCCTTAGCAGTCAGACTGGAGGGCTCCCATCTCACCTTTGGAAATAACACCAATATATTTAGTTACTGGTTGGAATTAGCAATCCTTTCATGAGAAAAATGGGCAGTTAAAGTAACTGAATTTCCTCTACTCAACCAGGTGGGCACCTGCCCTCCTCACACTCCTCTCTTCCTTAATGTCCTGACTCCTCAAGTTCATCTTGCAAACAAGCCCTGCTCCACACACAATCACAGAATTTCATTCTGTCTCCACTGCAATCCACTTTTTCCTTCCTCTTTGACCATTTGCAAATAAATCAAACAAAATGAGTCCCCAAACAACTGCTGACTTGGCCCAAAGCCCAGTAATCCACATAAACTCTGGCTGATGGCAGAGCAGAGCTACAAAGAATGAAGTTTTTCTAAGGTTCTGACATGTTTTTCATACAACTAAATAAGTCCAAAACCTTCAAGAAATTAGGTGTTTGCTCGAAATGTAATAGAGCTGTGGAACTATGCTGAAGAGATTCCGTTTTAAAAAGCAAAAACAACAAAAACAACAACAACAAAAAAACCAACACATTTGTAGGAGAAGCCTTTCAAAAGAGGAGACCTCTGGATCTTTTTCACCAAACTCTTACATTACTATCTATTGAAGATACAGTGCTAAATTAAATACTCCCTTTGACCCACCCAATTAAACTTGCTCTGAGTTCCACCATAAATTAAACATTCACCATTTAAACAGGAATAAACAGCTCTATTAACCTATATTTGTTTCCCTCAAATTAATCCTGTCTGACAAACACCACTTGGAACCTGGCCTGACACACGAGAGTGTTCCAGTATTTAAAGCACCTGTGCAATTTGAAGCATAAATATTCATTGTGGCAACATTAATGTGCACTAATTATCAACCTGCTTCTCCTAGCAAGAGGCAGGATAGCAAAGGGGGCACTGAGATTTGTGTTTTCCACAGTACTGAGTTCACAGACAGCTACACTTACGTAAAATGGGAATTTTCTACAGCATCCAACGTTTCCTTCAACATCCAACCCACTGAAGGTCAGAGCCCAAGAGGTTTCTAAGCCCTGTTGGAATAATAATGACAAACAGAGCAAAGAAATTTAGCTGCAGTTTAATGCAATATTATATTTTCCTCCTCTTCAGATTTCAGAAAGCCACAGACCCAAAGGAAGACGTGTCATGAAAAGAAGGAATCAGTTTTATTTCCTCACAAATATTTAATTTTTTAGTCAAACATTGCCATCCAGTGGCAGGAAGAACATTGCTGGCACTGCCAACTAACAAATCTTGTCTCTTTTTTCAGTGCCACCTGGCCTCAGAACGACACAGGCAAATTAAGTTGTTAATTTTATTTCCTGCTGCCACATTCAGTTCTAATTTCACATTAGACAGCAGAAGGATTATGTAGGTAAAAAAGCTCCTCTCTACAAGCTCATCAGAGCAAATGCTGAGATTTGGAAAGCACTTTTTAAAATTTTCCTCGATGTTTAAGCTCAGCTGGGACTTTTCTGATCCTACCCTGGCACTTGAGGCAGCTCAGATTCGTCCTAGCTCCCACTCTGGGCTGGAAATATGAACTGAGCCCTTCATTTCTTCCTCCTGCATCAGATTCCCTCAGATTCCATCAGATTCCATCAGATTCCATCAGATTCCATCAGATTCCATCAGATTCCAGGATCCAACTACTCCCCAGCCCACCCTGCAGTTTTCTGAAGCCAATTGCAAGCCCAGCTCAGCTTTTTCCCCTACAGAAAACCTCCCCTCAGAGCATTTAACCAGCCACTAATTAAAAAGCTGCTGTAAATTAAACAGTTCCTTAAAAAAAAAAAATAGGGGAGCAAACTAAGTAAGGATATACATTCTGCTTAACACACAGAGTCATGTCCTGGTGGGATAATTCCAGGGAGAAAAGATCACAGGGAGTGAATGTGCACCCAGCCTGTCTGAGCAGGGCCCTGATCAGTGTGTGGTGCTGAGGAACCCTCAGGGGTGCTCAGGAACACCCTCAGGGGTGCTCAGGAACAGGAACACCCTCACGGGTGCTCAGGAACATCCTCAGGGGTGCTCAGGAACAGGAACACCCTCACGGGTGCTCAGGAACAGGAACACCCTCAGAGGTGCTCAGGAAAAGGAACACCCTCAGAGGTGCTCAGGAAAAGGAACATCCTCAGAGGTGCTCAGGAACCCTCAGAGATGCTCAGTCACATCCTCAGAGGTGCCCAGGAACATCCTCAGAGGTGCTCAGGAACAGGAACATCCTCAGAGGTGCTCAGGAACCCTCAGAGGTGCTCAGGAAAAGGAACATCCTCAGAGGTGCTCAGGAACCCTCAGAGATGCTCAGTCACATCCTCAGAGGTGCCCAGGAATGTCCTCAGAGGTGCTCAGGAACAGGAACACCCTCAGGGGTGCTCAGGAACCCTCAGAGGTGCTCAGGAACAGGAACACCCTCAGAGGTGCTCAGGAACAGGAACATCCTCAGAAGTGCTCAGGAACGTCCTCAGAGGTGCTCAGGAACACCCTCAGGGGTGCTCAGGAACAGAAACACCCTCTGAGGTGCTCAGGAACCCTCAGGGGTGCTCAAGAACACCCTCACACACGTTCTGGGCTCCCAGCATGGCTGGAAAGGCATCAAATCTCTCTTTTTGGCTTGGGTTTTTACGGAGCAGCTTCTGGAGCAGTAAAATTCACTGTTTCAGCCCAATAATTTAAGCTTCACTCATCTTCCCTCGTTTAACAATCTGAATGTGGCTTAGAATCCTTGAAATTGTTCACTACGTATTCATCAAAGTTCTCCAGTGCTCCCATATAATTAATTATTCCCATATTCCAAATTCCCATTCATTATTCCCATCTGAGCAGCTGCAGATGTTGATTTTTCTAAGTGGGATAAGAATTCAATTCCTTCCACATCCCAGTAAATTTCCTGGGGCATTTTGCTGCTAAAAGAAGTGATGGTTGGTTTTCCTGAGAAGGAATATTTTAGCCAAGAGAAAGGAGAGGAAGTGGTCAGTTGAATCAGTAAGAGTTTTGGCAGTTTGTTTTTATTTTTTAGGAAAAAAAATTATTTTAGGAAAAATTATTTTAGGAAAAAATTTATTATTTTAGGAAAAAAAATTAGGA
>NW_005054710.1:167156-167541 GCF_000277835.1 Geospiza fortis | reverse complement strand
GAAAGAGACAGAGATAGAGAAAGAGAATGTTGAAGACAAAGACAATGACAAAGACAAAGACTACGACCAAGAGCTGATGAGAATGAAATTTAATGTAGAGGGCAGATGGACAGGGAAATTCCTCTGTGATTTCTTTCCCAGGTCCATTAGCAGAGCCAGAGTTTATACAGAGGTACTGGAGCTCTGACAGCCTTTGCTAGTGGATGGCTCCCAGGTCCCGGGACAATCCTACTCACTGCCAGCATGGCTGCAGAACGGTAACAACCCTGGTATCAGGGCCTGTGAGCCGGGGATCTGTCTGTCTTCAGGCAGACTCCTTGCAGCCCCATGTCCTTGTCTTGTTCTTGTGATGATCCATGTCCTTGTCCTTGTCCTTGTCCTTGTC
>NW_005054710.1:160620-163669 GCF_000277835.1 Geospiza fortis | reverse complement strand
CGGGCCTGTGCCGGCTCCCGGGGCCTGGGCGGCCTCTACGGCGCCGGCGCCACCCAGGCCTCGGGGGGCCTCTGCACCTTTGGCAGAGCCTACGCTGCTCCCGCCTGCAGCCCTTGCGCCCTGCCCCGCTACAGCAAGAAGCTCTGGGACACCTGCGGGCCCTGCTAGAGCCGCCAGCAACAGCCCCAAAGGCCCTGGCGCTGCCTCAGCCCAGCATGGAGGAGCTGAGCTCTGCACAAGCTGCCCTGGCCTCCTGCAGCCCGTGACACCCGGCCTGCCTGAGGCCTGTTCATCGTCCCCCTATTTTCCTCTCCTGCCCCTCGGGGCTCAATAAAGTTTTCCTGCATACAATTCCTGTCTCTCTGTGTATTTTTCTGGAATTTTGTTCCCTCCTTATCTTGAGGGTATATTCTGCTCCCTCCATTTTTCATGAGGTCCTATCATACTATTTTTACCTCTTTGAGAGGTCAGGTGATTTCTGCTTTGTTCCTATCACTTTATCTTCTTCCCTTTCACTTACTCAGGATTAATTCCAATATATTTTCCTAGAATCAGTGTGTCTGTCTGACAGGCAGGGGCATGTTTGAAGTGAAAGGGAAATTGGGTGTGCTCCTTACCTTGGTCTTACAGCTTCTGCTTATGTTATGATGACTCTTGGGTATTTTTTATTTTCAGTGTTTTCACTCCAGAGCATGTAAAGGTCACAGGGACCTCTGGCACACTCATGGTTCCAGCAGGAGCCGATGTCCCCCAGCTTTGAGGGCACAAAATCCCAACGTGCCCTTTGTTTGTCCCTCCTTGGAGGCACCATCTTGAGCTGGTATTCTCTTTCTGCACCATGATTTAAATTATTTTAAGCATCCAGAGGTCTGAGACTCTGCTTGGAAAACCTGGGGTCGAGGCAGTGAGAAATCCTTGTGTGAATAACTGTGAGAGGTGTGGGGACTCAAGCAGAGGTCACTGGAACCCGTAGTGGTTCAGAGGATTCAACTGCATGCGACCTTCAGTGCCCTGGGCTGGTTGACAACGTGGGGATCGGTCCTGGGTTGGACTCGATGATGCTGGAGGTGTTTTCCTGGGTCCTGGGATGCCGAGGTGGCTCCTGGAAGGTGGCACAGGGAAGTTTCCTTGCCGTTGCACCACCTCCTTTCCCTGCAGTCAGCAGGCACCCAGCTCTGCCCTGTCCCGTGATGGTCACTCCGTAACTGCTGCTCCCAGCAGTTCAGCCACCCCGTTTTTCCAGTCTGAAACTCCGATTCCCTCCAGCTCAGTGCCACTCAGCTTCCTGTTATCAGGGCTCCCAAAAGATGTGCCAATGCCAGGAACGCAGATGAATAATTAGAGGTTTTTCGGGATCCTTGAGTGAACTCCCTCCACCCCATAACTCCCGAGTAGACACTGAGAGAAAGGTCAGCCCTTTGCTGGGTTTTGCAATCAGACATGAGCTCACTCCGAGCAGGCATGCAGCCCAAATTAAAGCTGTGTAATCGTTGTTCCCTAAGTGTTAATGGCTTTCTTCAGGGGCGTTATCTTGGGCTGAGCACTTGTCTGACACAACAGCTAATTAGGCTGCTCCCTGCCTGGCACTGCCTGGCTGAGAGGATCAGGAGAAATTTGGCAGTGGCAGCTCAGGTGTTCGGCTGGGCTCATGATTTACACCCAAGCACCTCTCGGAGGCTGAGGGTGGAAGCAAAGATCAGAAGAGAAACGGAGGGAAAAGCGTCGGCGTTTTGTAGCGTTGTTCCAGGAGCTGGATGAGAGGAAAGGGGACAGGGAGGATGAAGCGGGGAGAGAGAGGAGAACCTGCCAGGGGACAGATTTGGAGATTCAGCAGGGGATGTTCGGGTTGGACACGGGAATTTCCTCCTGGAAAGGGCAGTCAGGCCTTGGAAGGAGCTCAGGAAGGTTTGGAATGCCCATCCCTTGAGATGTCCAAGGAATTCCTGGATGTTGGGCTTGGTCACCAGGTGGGCATCCGGCACAGCTTGGATGATCTCAGAGGTCTTTTCCAACCTAAACAATTCTGTGGGTTTTTTGGTCAAAATATTCTCAAATAGGGTTTGTTAACCCATAAAAATTAATTCTTGTTTTGTGAAAATAAAAGCAGCATTCGCAGGTACCATGGACTAATTTCCAGTTCAATTTATTGCTTATGGCCGTCTGACAGAACCAGTCCAATACAAGGAAGAATATTGAAATTACCCGTGAAAAATAAGATTTGCTGTTCCTTGACACTGATCAAGATAATTTCTTTGAAAGAGTCCCGGTGAAGGAAGAGGTAAATCCTCTCTAATGCATCGGGTCATGTTCTTTTTGCCTCACCTGCTGACAGGTTCAGCCAAACCTTCCCCGAGGCAACTATCACGGCAGTGATTAATGAAAAAAGAGAAGGTAGTGCCTCATCTTTGCTCATCAGATACCTATCTCAAAAATTGTTTCCCTTTGTTCACCTTCCTCCTATCATTCCTTTTCAGAACGTGCTTTGGCAGAACTTCAGGCGGTATTTTTTAGCTCTGTCTTTGGAGGCAGTTGCATGATTTCTAACACATTGCCTGGAAGATGTAAAATTAAAGGGAATTCCAGCACTAAATTAACGAGTTAAAAAAA
This sequence comes from Geospiza fortis, assembly GCF_000277835.1. NCBI lineage: Eukaryota > Metazoa > Chordata > Aves > Passeriformes > Thraupidae > Geospiza > Geospiza fortis. Next base: position 161,062 of record NW_005054710.1, on the reverse strand, counting down.
GAACTGTGGAATATCCTGGGTTGGAAGGGCCACACGGGGATTGAGTCCAACCCCAGGAATCCCATCCTGTGCCTGAGACCGCTGTCCTTGAGCTCTGGCAGCCTTGGGGATGCGACAGTTCCCTGTCCCAGTGCCAAACTGGATGGAAGTAATTGGAATAACTACTGGAAGTCTGACAGCTGGAATAATCAGTGTAAGGCAGAGAGGACTCTCAGCCGCAGGTCTGACCAGAAGCATCTCAGCCTGGTTCTGACGGGGAGGAATCCCACTCTGGAAAATTTGAATTTTCAAAAAAAACAAAGGCGGGTGTTGGATGCAGGATTTTTTTTATTGCAAGGGCAGGGAAGATGTCACGGGAAAAGGACACGGGAAGCAAAGACAAGCAGGTTGTTCCTCACTAGAGCTGCTCCCTCAGCCTTGTGGCAGGAGGCAGCAGCTTCAG
>NW_005054710.1:155898-160102 GCF_000277835.1 Geospiza fortis | reverse complement strand
GAGCCACCGATGAAGCCAGAGCCACCGAAGAGGCCGGAGCCACCGAAGAGGCCGGAGCCACCAAAGAGGCCGGAGCCACCCACGGAGCACAGGTCGTAGCAGGACATCTTGTAGGGATGGAGGTTAATCTGCAAGAGTTGATTGGAGCAAGTACAAGGTATTATTTACAAAGAGAAAAGGGCTCTGGAGGTGGCTGCTCTTCCCCAAGGCAGGGGAGCTTTGAAGCGCTGGAGTTTCCCCATGTCTCTTAAAGATGAAAATTGGATAAGAACAATTATTTGTTCTTAAATTGTAAGAGCAAAAATGATTTGCTGGGGCACTTTGGTGAGTCAGGGGATCAGCAAGGAGTGGGAGTCTGCTCCAGGAGTGGAGTGTGTTGTTATTCAGGATCTCATGACTCTGGCTCCTCATTCCCACTGATCTCCTTTGTGCTGATCCTTGTCTAAACACGGATTATAACTCATTGTCTGTTCAGATTTGCTCGGTAGCTTCTTGGATGAGACCATTACAAGGGAATTGCAAAGATGATTGTCCCAAATTTCCAAACATTGAATCAGGGCTTTGAATGAGCTTAACATCCCAGAATTTTGATTTAGGGCTACGAACTCTTTTGAAAAATTCTCACACCAAACCACTTGCCCTCATTAACTTGGAGAAACCCAGCGCTTCATGTTTCAACTCCTTAAGTTCCCTCCAGGATCCCTTTTTATCTTAAACAAATCTAAGACAGAGTGTTTTAAACAGTTCTCAATTTTTCTCTGTGTCCTACTCCAAGACAGTCTCTTGGGGTGTTCATGCCCATTTATCTTGAATTAAAAGCATTTCAGTTGATTTGGAATAGAACAAACTGGATCTAATGGCAGGTTTGCCTCTAAACTCAACATTTCCCTGTGAACCAGGAAGATTTAAACTTCCCAAATAATTTCCAGTCACCCATTTAACCAAACAGAGGATAGGAATAAACACTGAACCTTTCACATGATGGATACAACTGGAGAAGGCGACCCAGCATCCAACAGAATTTTCTGATAGGGAACTTTCGGCTTGGTTTGGAGCAGAACTCCAGCCTCGAAAGCAGAGAGCAGCCTTCCATAAGGCTTTTGCAAGGTTTATCTCTTCACCTAAAATTTTGCCTACGAGTTCCCAGTGGAAGAGGGCACCCCGGGTGAATCGTACAGCAAAGAGAGATTCCAAAAGCAGCAAAGAGCAATCCCAGAAGCAGCAAAGAGCAGCTCCAGACTTACTGAGTCGTTGAGAAGAACGAGTGAAGGGAAGATGTTTGGGAGAACCCCAAGTGGAGACAGCTTTTATACAGTTCAGACTTGCCTCAGGGCTCAGAGGAGCTCATTAGTTGACACAGAACATTTCTTTGTATTGATTGCTCCTCAAAGTGATGAAATTGACACTCTTTGTGTTTATTCTTGATTTCAAATGTCGCCTTACGTCACGTGAGGCCCTTTGATCTGGAATGCTGGTGGATGAAATTGGTGCATCTTTCATCCTAAAACGTGATTCATGAATTCGTGTCAGGTTTCTGGGGTGACACCATCCACTGAGCCATTTACACGCAAATATTTTTGTCCTGTCTTATAAGACAATTATGCTCAGACATTTACAGAAATTATGAAACTCTTAGAATGGTTTGGGGACACAAATATCCAGAAAAGTCTTATGTTTTTCCTGACCCTTAAGCCACAGTTTAAACCTCAGTTTCGTTCTGAAGGGAGAGATATTTATGACTTTAAGGATTAGAATGGAAAGCCCAAAATAATCATAGTGTACATTGAATTAATATTCAAATTTATGTTTTATTGAGATGGTTCCATCTCTGGAAGTGTTCAAGGCCGGTTTGGATCAACCTGGGACAGTCAAAGCTGTCCCTGTCCATGGCAGGGGTTGGAACAAGAGGGTCTTTGAGGTCCCTGCCAATTTTAAACCATTCCATAATTCTATATAGGAGAAATCCCAGATGTAGCTGTAAAAACCCCTTTGTTTTTAGAGAGGATCTTGCACCTAATGCCATCCTTGTTGTGTCTTTCAGCACAGAGCAATTACAAGGCAAGAACCTGCTGGGAAAAGCAAATGTTGGATTTGCTGAGGTTTCTCTCTCTGTTTACACCACGATCATCCTACTCTGTCATTATCATCGTTATCATAATCACCCACATGGTTATCTTCACACCATGTATTATTTATAAATTATGAGCTTTTTCAAATCTGGAGATACACATGGGGAGTTCCTGAGCCATTATCCTGGAAAAAAAAATTCACGTTGAAGTTTTACAAGAACATTCCAAGGGATTTTCAAGCACCTCCTGAGCACCCATTACTGACTTATTCCTACTGTGTCAGAGTTATATAAAATCTGTGCCTGGGTGTAAACCCCACAATTATAAGATTATCTCATTAAAATGCATAAATTGAGGCCACTTGAGTTTCTCCCATAATCAGCTCTTGGTTTGTAACATTGACCTTCCTGTCTTTAACCTTAAGAATAAAATCTATTTTTCTTTTTTATTTAATACACAGAATGTTGTGTCTCTGACATGTAAGAATAAGAAGGGAAAACATGAGAAAGGAAAGCTCGATGAAACAACTCAGAAAACTCAATTTCCATGGAATTGTGGCTGTCAGGTGAAATATTTCTCTGTTTCCAGGGACTGAAAGAGAACCAGAGCAGAGTTTAAAAAGGAACATGGGGAGAGACTTCTTCTAAGGGTTGAATTGGCAGGAAAAGAGGGGTTGGATCAAAACTGACAGAGAGGTGGTTTAGATGGGATATTGGGCAGGAATTGTTCCCTGTGAGGGTGGGGAGACCCTGGCACAGGATATTCCATGTATTCCCCATCCCTGGAAGTGCCCAAGGCCTGGATGGACAAGGCTTGGAGCACCCTGGTCTCTGGAAGGTGTCCCTGGGTGATCTTTAAGGTCTTTTTCAACCCAAACCATTCCATGATAGCATTTTATGGTATAAAGTCCATTCAAAGATGCTCCTGACTGTTGTGTTTGCCTTGCCTTGAGTGGGTGGAGGGAGAAATGCTGAGCCTACAGAACCAAAGTTTTTCCCTTTGTTATTTGTCCCCAGCCCTCATTTGAGTCCCTAAAAGAAACTCCATTGTCTCCGCGTCTCCTGTTGATCTCACTCAGGGACCTTTGCCTGGACAAAAACCATGAGTGTCCTTCAGTCATCCTAATTATGAGGGACTCATAAATAAACCAAGTCAGCTTTATTTCCTCCCCTAATGCTAAGGAAAGCCATGGGATCATAAAAAAATAATTCCCCGCATAAAGCCCGGAGACAATAGAGGTCTGGGGTGGAATGTGTGGGTTTGGAGTGCACCAGCAATAAGCAAAGACAATTTCAGCACTTTGGGGAATTATGTGGCCTGCAATTTGGGGTTGGGACCTAATTATGAGCTGGCGCATCAGGTGCCCAGTGCCCTGCGGGCAAGCGGGGAGCTGTATAAAAGGCGTCTGCACCAGGTCCTTCCATCCACTTCTCTCACCTGTTCTGCCTTCGTGAACCAGGTAAGACACTTCTGTCTCGAACTTCTCTAAACTGAACTTCCAGTCAAGAAATCTGGTTGGAGTCAGGCTGTTGCTGCTCTGTATTTGGTGTTTAATTTTTTATTTTTCTCTATGTCTTTTAAGAGACAGATTCACTGAGTGGTACTGAACCCCAGACTTGTATTATTTTAGCACTCCAAAGGGTTCCTTGTCTGTATTTTAGGAGACAAAGAATAACCTGTATATGTGGCTACATTTGGTAGCCACAAAACTCAGAGTTTTGCTGAGTTTGTAACAGGAGAGATAAAATCTGAGTAGAAATCATCAGCTAAGAGTAATGTAATGCTGATGAAATTATCTGGCCTGGAAATTCAAAGATACAACTGAAGAGTGTAGACTGTGTCGCACTGAAGTCAAGAGTAGCCTGAAGATTACAGCCATAGGAAAAACAAGAAAAGGAAACACATTCACTTCCCAGATTTATTACTGATACCCTTGGACTGCTTCAGCACAGCCTAAAGTTTGCTATTCCTTTAAAATTAATACAAATTAACCCTTTCCACAGATTAACCTCCATCCCTACAAGATGTCCTGCTACGACCTGTGCTCCGTGGGTGGCTCCGGCCTGTTTGGTGGCTCCGGCCTCTTCGGTGGCTCCGGCCTCTTCGGTGGCTCCGGCTTCATCGGTGGCTGTGGC
>NW_005054710.1:152723-155604 GCF_000277835.1 Geospiza fortis | reverse complement strand
CTGCGGCTCCTCCTAAACCCAAGGGAAGAATTCCAAGAGAGGTCACACCCACAGCTCAAATGTGATGGTTTCACGGCCAAAGAGCTTGGAACTACTGCTGCTCCATCTCAAAACCACGGATTTGAAGCTGTTCAGCCCCTTTTGGATTTCTCCTCTTTCAGCTTCTGCCTTAATGCTTCTCCCGCCCCATTTCTGTGTTGTCTGGGGTAAATGTGGAGCAAAAGGGCTCAAAATGGGTCCTGTTTGTTCACATCAACATCTGGGATTTGGAAGAGAACCCCAAACAGTCACATGTGAATTTGCCTCTGGCTGGAGAAGAGCTTCTTGCTTCTTGGAGACTCTGCAAATGCATTGCTTTGCTTGCTTTCAATAAAAGTTTATTAAATCAAAGTTGCCATGTTCTGGTGGTCTTTTCTCCTGTTTTCACCTTTGTTATATGCCTTTGGGGAAGCCTCACCTGTGCAGGTGTCAGTAACAACCTAAAATATCCTGGAATCATGGAATGTTTGCTGTAAGAGCCGAAAAGAGGGATGCGGGACTGCGGGCAGCTCTCCAAAATGAAGTTTATTCCATCCAAGATGTTACTGCAGTCCAGGGTTGTGGGTGACAGAGCCTGTGCCCACAGCTGTCAGCTCCAGCTGCAGGCAGGCCTGGAGACCCTTTGGGTTTGGTTACAATGCATTACATATTTTGTAATGCATTCGTTTTGGTCACAATTAGTTTTGGTGACAATGCATTACATATTTTGTAATGCATTCGTTTTGGTTACAATTAGTTTTGGTTACAATGCATTACATATTTTGTAATGCATTCGTTTTGGTTACGATTAGTTTTGGCGACAATGCATTACATATTTTGTAATGCATTCGTTTTGGTTACAATTAGGTTTGGTTACAATGCATTATATACTTTTCTTTGCTGAGCATCTTAATACAGCAGAACCATCTATCCCTTAACTATTACCTACAGCCTGTCATAACTACTATAATTACCATATTCATGTTACTGTTCTCCAGTCACTAAAAGTTAGTACATTACAGTTTAATCTGGAAGTTGTTTTTCAGTTTTCTTGCAGTGGAAAATTCTGAGACGGTTTTCCTACTAGCAGCATCTGCTGACTTATTTGCCTGTGCTATCTTTCTGCTTGGTAAAAACATCTTCTTGTTTGGGGTGGGTTTATCCTTTCTTCTAAGTCATAAAAACCCCTTCTAACTAACACACCCTTTGCCTCCTTGGTTATCCAGTAAGACTGGCTCAGCAATTCTCTTTTATTCTATATCAAAACTTGCTTCCATCTCCATTCCTTCTTCAGATTCTACATTTAAAAATCTTTTTGCCAAGCACACATATCTGTGAGCCTTCCTTGTCAAACTTTCATCCTTCCCAACAGTTTGGGTTGGGAGGGATCTTAAAGCTCATCTCATTCCACACCCTGACACGAGCAGGCACACCTCCCACTGGCCCAGGTGGCTCAGAGCTTCATCCAACCTGTCCCCAAACCATGGAGATAAATGTCCTGCCCAAAAAAAACAGGGAAAATTAAAATTCCGTATGAATTTCTTCCAGGTAAAGCTTTCATCTCTTTGAGCTTCGTGTTCTGACTCAAATATTGCCTCAGTCAAATATTTACACTCTGTCCTCAGGAACAACCTTGGCAAAAAGTTTAATCAATTTCCCGTCAAATCTTTAAATAAAGTTTTCTGGGCCACAGAGTGGAGTTTTGAAATCTGAAATTTTTCTGAATAATCGTGAAATGCATTTCTGAATAATCATGAAATGCAAACATTGTTTGTCTGGATGGCTTTTGACAAAAAAACAGCTCCTTCAGGGATTCATTCAGTCCAGCAAGAAAAGCTGGAGCAGAGAGAACGTGGGAAAATAGTACCTGGAAAAATTAAAAGGTAGAAAATACCTTAACCAGTGAGCAAATCCCCCCTTCTTCTTGCTCTGGTGAGATTCCACCTTCCAGGATCCACAGGGAAGCTGGAGAGGGACTTTTCATTGGGAACTGGAGTGACAGGACAAGGGAGAATGGATTCAAACTGACAGAGGGCAAATTTAGGGTGGATATCGGGAAGAAATCTTTCCCTGTGAGGGTGGATAGGTCCTGGCACAGGTTTTCCTGGGAATCTCTGGTTGTCCCATCCCTGGAAGTGCCCAATGCCAGGCTGGAGCAACCTGGTCTAGTAGGAGGTGTCCCGGCCCATGGCGGGGGGTGGAAGCAGAAGATCTTTGGGGTCCTTTCAATCCAGCCCATTCCATGAGTCCATGACTCTGTATTGTTATTGCTGTGCCCCGGGACAGCTGGGGAGGGAGGATTCCTGCTCCCAAATTCTGGATCAAGGAACAGTGACTGACTTCATTCCCGGCTAAGACGTTCCAGGTGGTTTCGAAGTCTGAACCTCAGCCTATTGTAAGGATTTGTATTCCCCCCCTGCCCCACCCTCTGCAGAGAGAAGTGTTGCAAACCCACAGCCAGAGAAATTGAAACTAAAACTTCATTTGTACTTTTGCAGAACAGAATCACTTTAATGAGAAAAAAGCATTCACAGAAAAACATTGCAGAGTATGGAGAACATCAGATCACAGGCAACTCCTTGCACGGTTGCTCTTCTCCAGTTGGACAGCGAAGTTGCGTTTTAGAAGAAGATAAATTATTGTTTCATCCCACATATTACGCACACACAGTCAAGAAAAAAAGCCCAGAAGACAACAAGTAGAAGGCGAACGAATCAAGGAGGAGTTGTGTGCTTCCAGCTCCACCGGAGTGGGGTGGCCGCGGTCACAACACCTCCTCTGGGGCCAGGATTGTATCTCTCCGTTGCGGGCGATTCCTTACTCCGGGGTGTTTCCGCAGGGTTTAGCAGGAGCCCCAGTAGCC
>NW_005054710.1:151707-152524 GCF_000277835.1 Geospiza fortis | reverse complement strand
CGACGGCGGGAGGCTGGATCACGGTGGTGGAGTCAGGGCACTGGCGCACGCACGGCTCGTTCCCGCTGTCGGACAGGGGCTGGGGCCGGAGGGCGCCGCAGGCGGCGGAGGGGTACAGGTCGTAGCAGGACATCTTGTAGGGGTTGGAGGTCAGTGGAAACTGAGGAGAGAGCAAAAGGCAGAAATTCAATGGTTAAAAGATTTCCCAGGCGGACGTGTGGATGAAAATAATTGTTATGTCTCAAGTCTTGGTTGTCCTTCCTTCTCGTCAGTGTTTTTGTAAATCTCTGAGCTGTCATCTCTCCTGGGGTCTCATTCCTAATTTCTTGTACTTCATTCCCACCCACAGAAAATTCTTATTGGCTGAACAAACCTTCTGCAAGGTTTTGGAAGCTGCTTTGGTTTCTAATTCTAATTTTTTCTAATTTCTACTAAGAGAAAAGAATGATTTTGCCATTTTGAACTTACAAATGTCCAGCACCATCTAAAAATAAAACAGGTCAACACAGGCTGGAAAAGAAGGCAAGGAGTTCAAAATTCAACAATTTAAATTAAAATAACAAGTGGAGTGTTCTCAGAACTTCTCAATCTCAGTGCTCTCTTTTTCTCAAAAAGCGTTTTTTTCAAAAATTCTCTAAAGGGTGTCCGCACACAAGAGCAAGTGGGGAATGTTCTAAAAACCTTGTCGCTTGTAACATCCTGCAGAGAACTATGAATGATTTCTCCACATTAAACTGAAACCCGGGAAGCAAAAGCAGCAAGAGCAAAGTGACTTTGTCCAAGGTCATTGGATGAGTCATTAGGAAAACTCAGATTT
>NW_005054710.1:149057-151697 GCF_000277835.1 Geospiza fortis | reverse complement strand
GAGATGGAGCTTATAGAGAACTTAATTACAGTAACTTCATCTTCCCACTCATCCCAATTCTGCTGAGAGTCAAGGGAACAGCAGATTTTAGGATTGTGAGAGCCCGGCTTTCACAGAAAGGCATTTAACAAGACAATAAAGAACAAATCTCCAAGGATGTTCTGTAAACCCTTAACAGAGTTCTGAGGAGGACCTTGAAAGCGAGAAGGTGAAGGAGAGCCTGAGGATTTGTGGGAGCAGGACGCAAATGGCTTTATCACGTGTGAACAGCTGCAGGGGTGGCATCCTTGTCAAACCCTGAACCTTTTATGCAAATGCTGAGATGGGTTAAACATATCAAAACGAGGATCAGAGAATCACAGCCTTCCTCAAGCTGGAAGTGACTCAAAACGCTCAATTCCAACTCCCTGCTCTTTGCAGGGTTATTTAGAGCTAAACAGAGAATCTTGGAATTGCCTGGTTTGGAAGAGACCCTTAAGATCATCCAGTCCCACCCCTTTCATGGGCAGGGACGGCTCCCACAATTCCGGGTTGCTCCAAACCCCGTCCTAGCTGACTTTGGACACTCCCAGGGATGGAGAATCCATGGAATATCCAGTGTGAGGGCCTCCCCACCTTCACAGGGAAATATTTCTTCCCAATATCCAACCTAAATTTCCCCTCCTGGTCTGACCGCATTCCCTGTGTCCTGTCCCTGCTGCTCCCGAGGGAAGGCCCTCTCCAGATTCCCTGGGACCCCTGCACATCCTGAGATCTCCACACAACCTCCTCTCCTCCTGGCTGAACATTCCCAGCTCTCCCAGCCTGGCTTCATAGGGGAGTGGATCCAGCGCCTCGGTTGACCCAGAGCACTGTCCAGCTGCTCCAAGGTCTGGACTTCCTGACACCAAGAGCTCCACACACCAAAAAGACAGAAAAGTCCTTGATCTTTCCCAAGTCCATGCAGGTTCACCCAACAGAAAGGATGTTGGACATCAACTGGAGTTGAAAACCAACAATAAAAAATACACCAAGAGCAATGCAGAAGATTCAGACTTACCCAAGTCTCCGAGAAGTCAAGGGAAGCGTTTGGAGGAGCGAGGAGAGAGAGGAGCTTTTATATCAGCTGGAGGTACCAGATCAGCATCTCTTGCCTGCCCCAATTTCAAACTCATGCAACCATCAGGATGACGAAATTGTTGGGTTCATTATTGGCTTTTATGAGGCCTTCCAAATTTGTTTGTAATAATGATCTAAGCATCACCTGAGATTATAGAGAATTCTTTCATCTTGTGACGAATTGAGGGGAGATTAACACCCAGCATTATTCCTGTCATTTCCTTGGAATTCCAGCAGGAATAGCCAAGCCAGCTCCTCTTGGTATGAACTGAATACCTGGAGAGTGGCTCATGGGTTCATCGGAATCACAAATTCCACCGGAAGTTAATTCTAAGCAGGAAAAACTGTGAAATCCTTAATTTTGGCCACGTCCACAGAGTTCCATGTAGGAGACAGAGAGGAACCTTTGTCCTCCTGAGGCTTGTTTGGGTTTGGGAGATAAACAAGGAATGAATTCACAAAGTTAATGAAAACCACAAAGGGATTGGAGGTCCTGAAGAGACTTTTCCAAGGTGTTGAGGGTCCGATGTTTTCTGGACAAAGGTGGCACCATAGAGCATTGAACGGACTGAGGAAATGGGGGATTTTTTTAGGAAAAAATTGATCTTCTGGTGCAAAAGTCAAAATATGACACAACGCTTTGAATTATTGCCTCGTGTTCTTAGGAATTCATGAGCTCCTGTGATACACAAGTCATAAATCCCAAAAAGGGCTGAGCTGGAAACTTCCGGGGTGAGGGAACAATCAGGAATTTGGAACGTGCGACACAAAGGCTCCTTCTTGCCTCGTTTATGGGTGGGCCATTTTAATATTGCAGACTCCACGCCGTTTAGGTGATCCCTAAATGCCGAGGTGGGGTTCTCAGCCTTTGGGGGGCAGGGGCTTTTGGACAATAACATTTTCAAGCTGCCAGGGAGCAAGTCCATGCAAATCCTATTGATGATCCAGTAGATTAAAGGCACAGAGCTGGATTTAGGTGCCTCACAATTCTGGAATGACATCACATTCAAACACCTCCGTCAAGATATTTGCATCCTTGGTATCATCAGTTCAAGGGCAAATACTGGAGGTTTATGCCCCTTCAGGTTTTTTCCCAATGAAAAAGAATTTGAAATAAAAAATTCTGAATAGATCCCAGAAATTCATGAGCTGTATTTTATTCAAAAACAATTCCGGGGATGGGGCAACCACAGGCTCTGGTCCCAGGGAACAAGGGACAGGGAAACAGGGAATGACCTTGGGTGAGGATCAGCCACAGCTTGGACTTGATGGTCTTGGATGGCTTTTCCAACCCAAATAATTCCAAGGTTCTGTAACAAAAACCTTTTAAGGACCACAGGATGATTTCCATGCCTTCCTTTGGGTTCCATATTGTTCTCGCATTAAGCAGGCAGTAATAATAATAAAAATTACCACCCCAAAGTTTCTCTGAATAATTTTTTCTCCAGGTATTTTGCTTTTTTAATGGAAAAAACTCTGCACATGGGGTGACCCCAAGCGAGCAGACAGGTTCTGCCATTAATGATGGAGAAGTTCTGGAAG
>NW_005054710.1:148153-149047 GCF_000277835.1 Geospiza fortis | reverse complement strand
TTCCTGCTGTAACGCCAGGGCCGTGAGTGGAATGATAACAGGAATGAGGATGACTTGTCACCATTCCAGATGAAAGAGGGCTCAGTGATGAAACACACCTATCACATTTCACGAGACTTCGGACCAGCAAATAAACAAAGAGTCAGCAGAACTTTGAGGAGCTACGTGTCGCATTCATTTGGGGTTTGTCCCAATTATGCACATCCCCAAATTGCACCTTAGGTGTTCCCCAGGATCTGGGGAACGGTATAAAAGCTCTCCCAACCTGGGGTTCTTCACTTCGCCTTCCTGGCTTCATTCAGCACAGTGAGAAAGGTAAGCACCATTCTGAGGGATCTCTTCCCTTGGAAAATTCCAGTCTCTCTTTTCTGCTGCTCTTAATCAAGGTTGGGATCATCCGTAAGGATTCTAAGATTCTTAATAATTGGGTTATTTTGTGATGGTTTTATTTTTAGATGGTGCTGGGCATTCGTAAGTTCAAAATGGCAAAATTGTTCTTTTTTCTTAGTAGAAATTAGAAAAAGTTAGAATTAGAAACCAAAGCAGCTTCCAAAACCTTGCAGAAGGTTTGTTCAGCCAATAAGAATTTTCTGTGGGTGGGAATGAAGTACAAGAAATTAGGAATGAGACCCCAGGAGAGATGACAGCTCAGAGATTTACAAAAACACTGACGAGAAGGAAGGACAACCAAGACTTGAGACATAACAATTATTTTCATCCACACGTCCGACTGGGAAATCTTTTAACCATTGAATTTCTGCCTTTTGCTCTCTCCTCAGTTTCCACTGACCTCCAACCCCTACAAGATGTCCTGCTACGACCTGTACCCCTCCGCCGCCTGCGGCGCCCTCCGGCCCCAGCCCCTGGCCGACCGCGGGAACGCGCCGTGCGCGG
>NW_005054710.1:143156-147999 GCF_000277835.1 Geospiza fortis | reverse complement strand
GGGGGCTACCGGGGCCTGTATGGCAGAGCCTTTGGCTCTGGCTATTGCAGCCCCTACTCCTCCTGGTACGGCCGCTACGGCCGCGGCTACTGGGGCTCCTGCTAAACCCTGCGGAAAACCCTCTGGATGATGTAGAAGGGCAAAGTGAAATGCAGATTTTTCTTCCCTTTAAATTCTGTCCTGCTACCTCCTTGAGTTCAATTCCTTGTTATCTTCTTTATCACCCCTGTGGCTGAATGCAGTGACAGACTGAAGTGTCTTTCAAGCTCTGCCTGCATTTACAGTCCTGATGTTACCGTGTTGTTTGTGTTCTTTTGATTCTCATTAAAACTGTTGCATCACTGAAAATCCTTGTGTTGGGCTTTTGTGTCCTCACCCACCCTGAGTTTGACAACCTCTGCTGGGTAAAGCTCCCTGCTCTGCATGGGGCAGCAAAAACATTGAGCAAACCCTGCCCAGAGGGGAAAGTCTCCGTGGAGAGCCTTTTACCCATGAATTTACAATTTCAGTAAATTTGCATTTATGGAATTACAACGTGGCCACAGCATGGTGGCCGCAGGTGATTGGAAGTTTCCTCTACGTGTTGAGCCCCATGTGCAGAGGGAACTCCTTTAAATCCACAACAAGGACCTCATGAGCGGTCATGGAATCACTGAGTTGGGTTGGAAGAGCCTTGAAGATCGCCAGGACCACGGGTTCAATTTATTTATATATTAAATAGAAATAGAATTTGTGTCGATATTTTATAAGTAGCCTAAAACCCAACAAAAGCACTGCACCATAAATGTCATTATCTTCTTATGTCATCAGCAAAGCACAAAGCCACCTCCTGATTCAGGCAGATCCTTATCTCACTGGGAGTTTTCCTTATGTGGTTCAGCTGCCAAAAGATCTCAGGGTACACATTTTCCCGCAGCAAAAACATTTGTTGAACATCACCACATTTAGAGAAATTCTGACCAGAAAACCGAAGGGAAAACGTGAACTTAAAAAGGCAAAACCTGCTGCAAAATTGAATGGCTTCCAGCAGAACCCAGAGCTTCCCCAGTGATATCCAAAGGACAGGCAGAGTCGATGTTCTACGTCCTGCCAGGACCTGAAAAATCAGTCTGAAAAATCCGTCTACCTCCTGCAAGGACCTGAAAAATCAGTCTGACAAAATCTATCTAGCTCCTGCCAGGACCTGATAAATCAGTCTGAAAAAATCTGTCTAGCTCCTGCCAGGACCTGAAAAATCAGTCTGAAAAAATCTGTCTAGCTCCTGCCAGGACCTGAAAAGTCTGCCAGAAAATCTGTGGTGGTGAAGAGCAGACTAAGAAAAGCTCAGGTTACAAAAGGAGCCCTTAAGCAGCATTTAAACCAGGCTCTAATGGAGATCCTGTGGTGCTTCTGGAGGGAAGGGACAGGCTGAGCCACCACCCTTGGGTCAGGGCAACGCTTGATTTGGTCATCAGGAAATGTGATGGTCATCAGGTGACACGAGCGTGGCCATCACCCAGCAGAACCTTCTGAAGGACAAGGGGAAAAGCTCGGAAATCTCACGGAAACGGGAAAATCCGGTGTCCAGTTCTGGGCCCCTCGTGGCAAGGGGGACATTGAGGGGATGGAGAATGTCCAGGGATGGGAACGGGGCTGGAGCAGCTGGAGAAGGGAACGGAGAATCCTGAGGGATCTGGGGGGGGCAAAGACTGGAGAAAAGGGGGGTCCAGGGGGAATTTGGGATCAGCCAGGGGGAATCTGGGATCTGATCCAAGGGAAGAGGGACAGGACAAGAAGGAATGGCCTTGAGGGCTGGAAATTTGGGAAAATTCCTCCTGAAAATGCCTGGAAATGCCCAAGGAGGGTTGGAGTGGCCACCCCTGGAGGTGCCTGAGGAATTCCTGTTCCTTGGTCTGGATGACCAGGTGAGGGTGGTCCCAGCTGGACTTGGTGACCTCGGAGCTCTTTTCCAACTAAAAGAACTCTGTGATTCTGTGAAACTCCAGGCGATTTCGAGGAGGGGCTTTTGGTACGTCCCGTGAACTGCTGGAGACCGCGAGGCTCCCATTAGCGCGTTTATCACACCTGGGTCGCCTCGCGGTGACGAAAGGGTTTTGCTCAATATTTCTGTTTATGAGTTGATTCAAATTCTGACGCTGCACAAAACGCAAATTACAACCCGAAGATTTCTTTCATCTCAGCGCTTTAATTGGCCGAGGTTCACGCCTGGTAACGTTCCATGAAATACATTCAGAATGACAGCACGGATTCTGCTGCTTCATTTATTCGCCTCTCATTAGCTGGCATAATGATGCTGGTTCAGGTGCTAATCATCATTTTCATCTGCTTGAAGGTGCAAGATTTTTTGCTTTCTTCTTCACCCATGGTAGATTAAAAATTGATGAAAACCTCGGTGGCTTCCTTGTGAAATCAGCAGCTTTTATGTGTTGTTGGAATTTGGATTTGGACTAAACCATTCTGAACTTTTCAGAGGAAATGACAGATATTTTTTAAACCATCAATATCCGTGTTTTTTCTCACAGATGTTTAGGTTACAAACAGAGAAGATGTGAGTTAAAACATCAGCACTGAAGAAGAAACTCACCCAAATAAATGAAAACTTAAATTAGACGAGAAAATCCACTGAGGTGAGAAGCCATGAGGTGGTGAAGGGAACAGGAAGAGTTCCCTTCGACAATTCTTTTTTTAAAGTTTTATTTTTAATAATAATTTTAAGACTAATTTTAATTGCGTTTCAAAGTGCTGGGCTGTTAGAACACAACCACATATTTATATTGCAATAATCACACCCCATTTCAAGTATAAACTATTAAGGAGGGTTAGGGAATTGCTTAAAAACACACCCCAAAACATATTTGGACACTTTTTGAGGGGAATTATTCCTGTAATCCCCTGGGGACATCCCGAAGTTTGGGGGAAAGAGCCTCCCAATTTCAGTGTAACTTTGGTGGGAATGTGTTTATTTGATAACTCATCCGCAGCAAATGATGGGGTTTGAGGTGGGACCTGGCAATGCTCATCTGTGAAAAAAAAACCTAATATCCCTCCAGAAAATAAAAAAAACCCCAACAAAACAAACAAACCAAACTTTGATTTAAGCCCTGTTTTAGGTGCTAAAATATGGTGTTTTCTGCATTGAGGGAAATTGGGAATTCCCAATCCCAGCGGGCAAATCCACGATTCCCGCAATGACCAGAGGTTCGTGGCTGCGGGTGCAAAACCCACCGGGAGGCTCCCCGCGCCTCTCCAAGCATCCCATTGCAAAATCGGGGAGCAGAAGTGACGAGAGCCGAGATGCGGAGCCGCAGATCCCAAACCTGTGCACGGCAGCAGGTTCTGACTCTGATTAAAGCCATTAATGAAGATAATGAAGGAAGGGCTCAGCAAATGGGGTTTAATTCCCGCCGGGAGGGATGGAGCTGCTCCGTCAGGATCCGAGATGAAAGGGAGCCGGCAGCTGGAATGTGCTGGGCAGAGGTTCAGGGTGGTTTTGCAAAGCCAGGAGAGTTTCGTCACTTTGGGGAGTGATTTGGGCTCGTCCGAGGTGGCGGCTCCCGGGCTCGGCGTGTTCAGCCCCGGGGCATCCCAGGGTTTGTATAAAAGCAGCAGCTCTGCGGGGCTTTTCCATCATTCTCCTGCTTTTCTCCTCTCCATCAGGTAAGTCCGATGCCTTTTCATTCCTCTCCCAGCTCCAGAATGCCTTTGCTTGCTGTTTTTTTATTCCAGTTGCTGTTCGCAACCATTACATTGATTTTCAGGGCTTTATTTTTCCGGTTTTCTTCTATTTATTCTTTAAATTTTCATTTTTGCAGTATCCTGACAAGTATTTTACTGCAAGGCTTTAGAAGCCAAATCCATTTGAGGCATTTTTTATTTAGGAATTATTTATTTTCCTGTTATTTGTATTTGGCCATTCTTGGACTGACAGCAGAATGAAAATTCAGGATGGCACAAGCTTTAAATTGCTGAGTTTTCCTGCATTTCAGTCCTTGAGTGAACCAGGGAAATTTGTCCATGTCCTGAGCTATCCAGCTGAAGAAAGAGTTTATTTTAATTCCAGTAATTTATATATATATATATAAATATTTATTTGTTTAGTTATTTTCACCACAGCCAAAATGAAGCAAAGTAGGTTCATGCTCTGATCCAGTGAATAAAAAATTATTTCTATTTTTACTGGAAAAATACATTAAACCAAAGGCTTTTATGGCCAGATATCCAGGTGGAAAAATATTTTAAATCCATATTTTTATCAGATGAAGGAATTGTGCTCCTTCCATCCTATCCCATCTCCATCCCACCCCAACTTCATCCTGTCCCATCTCCATCCTATCTCCTGTCCATCCCACCCCATTCTTTCCTATCCCATCTCCATCCTGTTTCAACCTGTTTCATCCCATCTTCATCCCATTTCCATCCTGCTCCATTTCCATCTCTATCCCATTTCCATCTCTATCCCATTTCCATTTCCATCCCATTTTCATCCCATCCCATCTCCATCTCCATCTCCATCTCCATCTCCATCTCCATCTCCATCTCCATCTCATCCCATCCTATCCCATCCTGTTTCCATCTCCATCCCATTTCCATTTCCATCCCATTTTCATCCCATCCCATTTTCATCCCATCCCATCCCATCCCATCTCCATCGCACTTCCACCTCCCATCCCATCCCAACCCCAAACCTCCTCCTCTCCCACCCCAATTTTTCCCCTGGGGATGTCTTCCCCCATTTCCCAGCTCCCCCAAACCCCCACCTGCCCCTCCTGTAGCTCCTCAGTTTTCAGCAGCTCCTTCTCTGCCTTCCAGGACCCTCCACCCCTGCCAGGAAATTCCTGCTACG
>NW_005054710.1:136639-142804 GCF_000277835.1 Geospiza fortis | reverse complement strand
CGGCCACGAGCGTGAGGGTTCGGCATTTCCGCGGCCCTCTTCACATTCCCGATCTTTCTCCTACTTCTCGTTCGGCGCCTCCTCGTTGTTTGCTCTCGCTGCCTGTTCCGGCATTCCCGATTTATCAGACTGACGTGGGACAGCCCATTCCTGATCTACTGGATTGATGTGGGACAGCCCATTCCTGATGGATTGGACCAGCATGGAACAGCCCATTCCTGATTGATTGGATTGATGTGGGACAGCCCATTCCCTGTTCCAGCATTCCCAATTTATTGGACTGATGTGGGACAGCCCATTCCCTGTTCCAGAATTCCCAATTTATTGGACCAGCATGGGACAGCCCATTCCCTATGGATTTCACCCACAATGACCAATATCCTCAGACAGCAGCCAGGAGAAGCCAGCTGAGGACATCTCAGAGCAGGACTTTGGTTGGACTCTCCCCGAAATTATCCAGGAATAGACTTTTCCCAAAGTTATCTGGGAATGGATTTTCCCCAAAATTATCCAGGAATGGATTTTCCCCAAAATTGTCCGGGAATTGATTTTCCGCCTTCTGTGATCTCTGGCTTTGCAAAGGGGCGTTTCTTGCTCATTAAAACTTCATTGCATCACACGGCAGCCTCCTGGTTTCCTTTTTTCCCCTTTTCCCCCTTTTTCTCCCATTTTTTCCCTTCACCCACTGATCTGCCCACAGGCAGGTCCCAGCTGCTCCCCGAGGAGGAGCCCAGCCTGAGTTTACTTGGTTTTCCAGATGTTTCTGTAATAAAACTCCTCAGGAGCAGCTTTCCATCCTTTGGAAGTTAAAAAAAATAAAATAACAGAATTCCAGTGTTATTAAAGCTGGAAAAGGCAGTGGGCAAAACTGACAGGACATGGGGAATTTATCAGGTAGAATTATTCTGTTTTTTTTTTTTTTTAATTTAACAAGGAATTATGGAATCAAGGAATGGTTTGTATTGGGAAGGACCTCCAAAAGTCATCCAGTCCAGCTTCTCAGGTTTTCTCTCACTAGATCAGGTCGCTCAAAGCCCCTTGAACACTACAAAAACCCAAGATCCCAGACATTCCAATTCAATTAAATTAAAAAAAAAATGAGCTAAAAAAGCAGATTTTCTTCAATGTGTCTGAGGGAGAATTTCATATAAAACACCTGAAAAAATGGAAGTGCAGCTCCTCCAACTGCAAAATGATAAAAATGGCAAATCCTCACTTTGCCAATCCCATGGGGATCTGGCACTGGAATCCAGCAGGGCACATCCCTGGCCCTTTATGCCTGCAGGGAAATTGCCAGCCCCGAGTTCCTAAAAACCCATTAAATAAAGATTTTGCCAGCCCAGAGCACCTAAAAACCACTAAATAAACATTTTACCCATTAAATAAAGTCTGGAAATCAAACACGGGATGTTTAATTGCCATCGGGATCTGCCCCGAGCTGGGATTCGGCGTTTGCAACGCCTTTAATGAGTCAGCTGCTGATTGCATCTCAATTAACAGCTCTTCCCTCGTCCCGGGACTGAGCGCGGGGTAAGACAAGGGTGCAGTGACCTCTGGGGTTCAGAGCAGAGCTTTTCTCATCCTCGGAGTTTTCTCCCCGCTCCCGGGAATTCCCTGGTTGGGCGGCAGGTGGATCAGGAGCCTCAGTTGCCGCCATCGGAATTTTTCTGTCCTGTTCCTCTTCAAATTGTGCCCGAGAATTTCGGGAAATGCCACAGACACATCCCAGTGTTGCAGCGGCCAGAAAATGATGATTTTTGCATCAAATTGGCTCCATAATCAGGGGGTCACAGGACCAGAGGCTGCTCCAAAACAGAGGTGGAAAAAGGAGGAGAAAAACCCCGAAATTTTGAGACATTTTTGGATCTTTTTCCCGTTTCTGTCTTTTCCTTCCAAGCCCAGGGAGAATTAAGGAATTAAAGGTTAAAGAATTGTCCTTTGTGGTTTCACAGAACCAGAAAATGGTTTGGGTTGGAAGGGACCTTGAAGATCTTTGATTCATGGGCAGGGACTCCTTCCCCCATCCCAGGTTGCTCCAACTCGTTCTTGGACAATTCCAGGGATGGGGGCAGCCAGAAATTCCCTGGAAAAGAGAATTTCCCCACCCTCCCAGGGGAGAGCGGGTTGCTCTGCAGGGAACACTTTAACAACTCTTCGATTTATTTTAATTTATTTATGGGGAAGTTCAAGGAACTCACAGAGTTCCACCAAAAAAATTTGCCTTTCGGGTAAAAAAATTCCTGTGGGAATTCTCAAGGGAAGTTTTCCAAGGAAAGTTTTTCCCCCCAGGCTGTTTTTGAACAATGAAAAAAAACCTGTAAAATTACCGTGTGGGGATGTAATTACATCGCAGCCCGGGGCAGGCATTGAGACACAAATAATCCGAGTCACCCGTGTTTGACTTTCTTTGGGAACAGGGAACAGCCACGCCTGCCCTGAGGGAAGATCCGAATGGGGTTGGGAGAGTTCCAAACCCTCTTTATCCCTCTTGGAATGACTTTGTGTCACCGCCGACAGCACCTGGGCACCTCCCGGGTGTGGAAAGGCACCAGAAGCTGCCGCGCACACCCAAACTGGCAGAAAACCCCCCAAAATTATGGGTAAAAACCACAGGAAAACTCTGGATTTTGATGCGCAATGGTTTAATGAGAAAGGACGAAGCGAAATATCACGGTGGGGACGGAAAACCCCGGGGAAAATGAAGGAAAGAGTCGCTCCAGGGCTGAGCATTCCACAGGGATGACTCCTGGGTTTTTGGGCGTGGGAAGGTGACACGACCTCATCCCACTTTCAGCCAGCCAGGGATCATGGATGGGACCATTCCGAGGTCGTTTTTGGTTTTGTTTTGCTGAGGATGCTCTGGGAAGTGCCGGGATTTGGGGCTGAGGATGCTCAGGGATCTGCCGGGATTTGGGGCTGAGGGTTTTGCAGGGATTTGGGGCTGAGGATGCTCAGGGATCTGCCGGGATTTGGGGCTGAGGATTCTGCAGGGATTTGGGGCTGAGAATGCCTCGAGAAGTGACGGGATTTGGGGCTGAGGATGCTCAGGGAAATGCCGGGATTTGTGGACGCTCCGTGGTGGCTCTTGACTCCTTCCTGCTCATTCCTGCGATGTTTAGCACGGTCTGCAGCTCCCAGAGGATCCGTAGGAAGAGTAGGACCTCCCGTAGCTGTAGGAGCCGTAGGAACTCCCGGATCCCAGGAAGTTTGAGGGTGCTGAGGAGCCCACGATGCTCTCCTGGGGGCAGGAGGCGAGGATGGGCCCCGGGAAGGTGATGACCACGGGCGGGGGGTGGATGACGGCCCGGGAGTCCCCGCAGGAGGTGACACAGGGCTGGTTCCAGGTGTCGGCGCAGGGCTGGGGACAGGAGATCCCACAGGGGGCCAGGCAGCGGGAGCTGGAGTTCTGTCTGTAGGAAAACATCTTCTGGGATTGCGGGTGGGTTTGGAACCGCGAAGCCGAGGCAGCAGGAAGGTCAGAGACCGATTGAATGGAGGCTGGGCTGGGAGGAGAAAGAATGGATGGCAAAAAGGTCACAAAGAGGTTCAAAATTTGGGGTTTTCCATCTTCTCATGTCCTTGTCTCCTGTGCGTCCTGACTCTTAATTATGGAGTCAGTTTGACACAAAAATACCCCCCAAAATTAACAGTAAATCCCAAATTAAGAGTAACCACCAAAATTAAGAGTAACATCCAAAATATCAGTAAACCCCAAAACTAGCAGTAAATCCCAAATTAACAGTAATTCCCAAAATAAATAGTAAACCCCAAAATGAACAGTAAATCCCAAAATGAACAGTAATCCCCAAATTAACAGTAACCTCCAAAATGAACAGTAAACCCCAAAATGAACAGTAACCCCCAAAATTACCACTAAACCCCAATCCCTGCCCCGGCCCTGCTGGCCCCACAATTGTGGATCCAAGCAAAGCTCAGTTCAGATCCCGACAGTTCCAGGAAAATTCCAGGCTCGGACTCACCCCTGTGGAGCTCGGAGTGAGTCGGGAGGGTTTGCTGGAGCAGCCCAGAGCTGAGAGGGTTTTTATACCTTTTCTTGGGCAATCAGCTGGAGCTGAAACAACCACGGCTGATGAATGATCCAAGAAAAATTCCCTCCACCTCTCATGGCCCAGATAAGGTGATTATTTCGCTCAGCAATTATTACTGTTGTTGTTACATCCACGGCATTACTCAGGCACAGTAATGATTTATTTTTCTTAATTTTCCTTGTTGCTTTTTTCCTACTTCTGGGATTGCCTCACGATTGCTCAGAGCTTGATCCATCAACACGAGGTGCTGACATAGCGCGGATCCCACCCCGCTTTTTCCGAGGAAAAATTGAGCAATTTCTGCCACTATTGACCCACAGTGACTCCGGTGACTCCGACTCGAGGCACGTTTGTCCACAGACACCTTCCTGTGGAATTTGGGAATGGGAAAAGCTCCTTCCCACCCTCCTGGTCAAGGAACGCTCCCAGCTTCATGAAATGTCCATGAGGAGCAACCGGGGAGTTTTCCAGGAGAAATCCACGTCCACTTTTTAGGGAATCCGTGGGATCAGCGCTGCTGAGGGAGGAGGACTCATGGATTGGGGTGAGCCAGGTCAGGGAGGGGATCTTGCATCACCCCCGGAAAAGCTCGGAAGGTCCAGGTGCAGCTGAGGCAGAGGTCTGGCTGCAACTTCAGCAGATTTGTTCCTCAGATTCCTCCTTCTCCGGTCATTCACGGATTAAATTTCCTGCTGTGTCTCCATTTTCCATACCCAACACTGTTCCCAAATTTCCTCCAGAAATGAGATTTTTCCCCCCAAAAATCACTCCCCTTTACAGAGCTAGAAACTGAACAATGGGGGTTTGAGTGGCCCTGAGAATTCTGTCCCAAAATGTCCATTTTATTCCATTTTTTTCCATTGGTAACTCTTAGGGTGGGAAGCCTGAGGGTGCCTTTCCTGGATTTTCCCTGAGTTTTCCCAACCCTTGGAATTTACAGTTAAGAGGATTCACCCAAACCAAAACCAGGATTAGGAAAAGCCAGGGAAGGAGAAACTGTGGGGCCGCAACCCCCGGGAGTTGCTGGAAATCCCCGTCCCAACCTCCCCATCCTCCTAAAAGGGCAAAAGGAGAAACCCAGTGGGATCAACCCAAACGAACCCTAAAATTCTTCCTTTTGGCTCCTGGTGTTTGATTCTCCCTCTCTGCTCTGTTGTGCTGAGATCCCACCGGGGAATTCTGTGCCTGGTTCTGGTGTCCCCAAGCCATGGAGTTTTTCAGGGGACTGGAGCCTCTCCCTGATGGATCCAGGCTGGGAATGTGGGGAATGTTGGGAATGTTGGGAATGTTGGGAGACCCCAGAGCCCCTCCAGGATCTGCAGGGGCTCCAGGGAAGCTGGAGAGGGACTTTTCCTCAGGAACTGCAGGAATGGGGTCACGGGGGACAGAGGGGGAATTTGGGTGGGATTTTGGGGAGGAATTGTTCCCTGTGAGGGTCCAAGGTAATTCCATGGATTTCCCATCCCTGGGAGTGTCCAAGGCCAGGCTGGTCTATGGAAGCTGCCCCTGCCTGTGGAGCAATTCCACCAAAAAAAAAAAAAAAACAACCAAATTCATTCCTCAACATTTTTTCCCAACTTTGCAAAATCAGCAAAACGCTGCAGGAAGTGAAACCGCTTCCCAAAAAAAAAACTCAAGGAAGAAACTGGAGGGGGTTGGAAGAAACTGATAATTGCTTTGAGGTGGATAAAACAACCCGAGCCCGGGCAGGGATCGCCTCCCGAGGGTTGGGAAACGCCGGGGGTGGCTCAACCCCCGCGGGCGATCCCGGGATGGGATAAAAACCTCCCGGCTCCCAATTCCTCCCATCCCAGCTCCGGATTCCTGAGATTTCAGCTCCTCGGGCTTCTCCTCTTCGGGTTCTGAGTGAGTCCGGGGGACCCTTTGGGGGTGGTCGGGGTGGGAGTTGCTCCTTGGGGAGACTGGGAGAGCCCTGAGGAGCAAATGAGGGAAAGGGAGAGGGAAAAGGGAAAAAGAGAGAAAAATCTGTTTTTGGAGAGGGAGTTACTTGGGAAGGAGGGAGAGAGGAACAGGGAGAAGGGAAAAAGGGAAAAATCTGAGTTTTTGGAGAGTAACTGTTTGGGAAGGAGGGAGGAAAGGAGGAGAGGGATGGGGA
>NW_005054710.1:135752-136459 GCF_000277835.1 Geospiza fortis | reverse complement strand
GGGAAAGAGGGAGAAAAATCTGAGTTTTTCCAGAGCAGCTGCTTGGGAGGCAGGGAGGGAGGGAATAAGGGAAAAAGAGAAAAAAATCTGAGCTTTTGGAAAAAAGGATGCCTGGAAGAGAGGGAAGGACAGGGAGAAGGGAAAAGAGAGAGAAAAATCTGAGTTTTTCCAAAGCAGGTGTTTGGGAAGGAGGGAGGGATGGAGGATGAGAGAGGGACAGGGAGAAGAGAGAAAGAGAAAAATCTTCTGAGATTTTTGAGGGTTTTTTGATGGAGGGAAGGAAGGAGAGAAGGAGGGAGGAGGAGAGAGAAAAACACGAGCAGGGGCTCTGCTGCGCTGATTCCCAACGCTGTCTCCTCCCCTCCCTCCCCTTCCCCAGCAGCTCCAGCTCTCTCCTGCCGGCATGTCCTTCTCCAGCCAGCTCAGCTCCCGCTGCTCCGCGCCCTGCGCCGTGTCCTGCCCCCAGCCCTGCGCCGACACCTGGAACCAGCCCTGTGTCACCTCCTGCGGGGACTCCCGGGCCGTCATCCACCCCCCGCCCGTGGTCATCACCTTCCCGGGGCCCATCCTCAGCTCCTGCCCCCAGGAGAGCATCGTGGGCTCGGCGCTCCCGGCGGGGATGGAGCGCCCCGGGGGCCTGCAGGGCTCCCTGGTCTATGGAGGATTCTTGTCCTCCTCCAGGGGCGCCTGGAGCCGGGGCTCCGGGG
>NW_005054710.1:133248-135559 GCF_000277835.1 Geospiza fortis | reverse complement strand
CAGCAGGAGATGGGGCAGGGGCTGGGGGGCTCCGTGGGGCTGGGAGGTGCTGTGAATCCATGGGAAACGTTCAGGATCCACGAGAGCTGTTCAAGATCCATGGGAACTGCTCAGCGTCCATGGGAATTGTTTAGAACCTGTGGGAACTTCTCAGGATCCATGGAAAATGTTCGGGATCCTTGGGAGATGTTCAGAATCCATGGGAATTGATCAGAATTCACCAAAACTACTCAGAATCCCTGGGGATTATTCAGAACCTATGGGAACTTCTCAGAATCCATGGGAACTGCTCAGAATCCATGGGAATTGTTCAGGAACCTGTGGGAACTGCTCAGAATCCGTGGGAATTGTTCAGAATCCATGGGAAATGCTCAGCATCCATGCAAACCCCTCAGCAGCCCTGGGATCTCCTCAGCACCCCTGGAAGCTGCTCTTCCTCTCCCCCTTCCTGTTTTTAATGTCACTTCTCTCCGAATTTGCCTCTTCCCTCCTCAAACCCCGAATTGTTTGCCCACTTTTATCCCAATAAACTTCTGTGTTTGCATTCAAATCTCTTGGATTTCTTCTCTTTTTTATAAAACCTCTGCAAACCCATGGGACCAAACCATCCTGGAGATCTTGGGAGGAGGGTTTGGCTCCTCCAGGGAACGTTTTTATGGATTCACCCATCAGAAAATTCCTGGGACAAAAAAATTCCATGAAAAATTTACGTGTCCACTCCAGAACTGCTCCAAGAGCTCATCCCCCCACCCGAACAGAAAACTCCAAATCGTGATGCAGAAGGGATTTTATTGGGGCCGAGCAATGGGATTCAGCCCACGACAGAAGTGCCGCCCGGAATTCCAGGGGAATTCAGAGGGAATTCCAGAGGAATTGGGGCAAATTCACAGCAAAGCAGAATCGATGGGAATTGCGAGCGGGGATCTGATCCAGAGGGAATCACGGGGCTGGGATCGCTCCTGGGATCATTCCTGGGGTCGTTCCTGGGTCATTCTTGGATCATTCCTGGGATCAGTCCTCGGATGGTTCCTGGGATGGTTCCTGGGGTCGTTCCTGGAGTCATTCCTGGGATGAAGGAGCAGCCCCGGCCCCTCTCGGAGCCCTCCCCTCGCTCACAATTTGCGGATTTAATTCTCATCCTGCAGGTTTCTGACATGCAGGAATCCTTTGCTGGGCTTGGGATGGCGGGGGTGGGATGGGAAGGGTTTTTCGGGGTGGGAAGGGAAGGGGTTTTGGGGATGGGAAGGGAAAGGTTTTTCGGGGTGGGACGGGAAAGGTTTTTCAGGGTGGGATGGGAAAGGTTTTTCGGGGTGGGATGGGAAAGGTTTTTCGGGGTGGGAAGGGAAAGGTTTTTCGGGGTGGGATGGGAAAGGTTTTTCGGGGTGGGAAGGGAAAGGTTTTTCGGGGTGGGATGGGAAAGGTTTTTCGGGGTGGGAAGGGAAAGGTTTTTCGGGGTGGGATGGGAAAGGTTTTTCGGGGTGGGATGGGAAAGGTTTTTTGGGGTGGGACGGGAAAGGTTTTTCAGGGTGGGACGGGAAAGGTTTTTCGGGGTGGGACGGGAAAGGTTTTTCAGGATGGGAAGGGAAGGGTTTTTGGGGGTAGGAGGGGAAAGGTTTTTGGGGGTGGGATGGGAAAGGTTTTTGGGGATGGGAAGGGAAAGGTTTTTGGGGGTAGGAGGGGAAGGGTTTGGGTGGGTAGGAGGGGAAGGGAATTCCGGGATAGCAGGAGGAGGAGGAGACACCTCCCAACTCCAAGGAATTTCCCATTCCCGCTGGGAATGCGGATCCCACGATGCTCTCCTGGGGGCAGGAGCTGAGGATGGGCCCCGGGAAGGTGATGACCACGGGCGGCGGGTGGATGACGGCCCGGGAGTCCCCGCAGGTGGTGACACAGGGCTCGATGCAGGCGCTGGCCGCGGGCTGGGGACAGGACATGGCGCAGAGCTGCTGGGAGGACATCGCGGGGCTGGGGGGGACAGAGAGGGGACAACGTGAGGGGACAGAGCAAAGGGGAACCCTCATTTATTTATCATTTATCATTTATCATTTATCATTTTACTATTTATATTTATTATTTATTACTTATTACTTATTTGTTATTTATTTTTTTATCATTCATTATTTATAATTTATCATTAATCATTTATTACTTTATTATTTATAGCTATTACTTATTATTTACTATTGTTACTCATTATTTATTTTTTGTTGTTTATATTTGTTATTAATTATACTTCTTATTTCTTTCTTATTTATTATTTGTTATATTTATTCATTATTTCTTAGAACCCCTGTTTATTTATTTATTTATT
>NW_005054710.1:129412-132736 GCF_000277835.1 Geospiza fortis | reverse complement strand
TTTTTTTTTTTTTTTTTGCTTTTGTCTCTCAATCCAGGTATTTGTGGCCATTGTTTCTCCCAAAACTCCACCTGGTGCTCCTTTAAATCCCGGAGATTTTGGGATGTCGGACAGGGAGGGCGATTCCCACCCTTGGCACAACTCCCGAGCTGAAGATTTTATTCTGTTGCGAGCTTCCATATCGGGTTTTTTCCCCCCAGATTGTCCCAAAATCCCCCAATTTAATACCCCCGCGTGGACCGGCCTCTCCATCTCCTGTGTTTGTTTCTCCAAACAAAGAATTCCTGGCTCAGGGCCGGCGCAGGAGATGAAAGGAGCGAGGCCTCGGGCTCCTCCCTGGATCTCCTTCCCCTCTGAATCAACAGCCGGGGCTGGGATTTCACCTCAGACTTTTTAATAATCCCCGTGAGGAAATCGGCCCCAAAAATTGCCCAATTCCGTCGGGGTGCCGGGAAAACGAGGGGTTGGTTGTGAAAAACAA
This sequence comes from Geospiza fortis, assembly GCF_000277835.1. NCBI lineage: Eukaryota > Metazoa > Chordata > Aves > Passeriformes > Thraupidae > Geospiza > Geospiza fortis. The sequence continues at coordinate 132,255 of NW_005054710.1, read as the reverse complement.
GGGTTTGGCGTAGTCCCGAGATCAGAGAGCTCTGAGATCAAAATTAAAATTAAAATTAAATTGTTTTTGGCAGCAGCTCCAGCCGGTGCCACCACAGGGGAAACGCGATTTCCAGGGAAGGAGGCACGCAGAGATCCAGGGATCATTCCCAGCCCCTGAGGAGGAGGAGGAGGAAGGTTTTGGGGTGAGGATGGAGAAGGGCAAACAATGATTCAGGAATCTGGAGATGTCTTTGACAGAGATCTTTGCCTCTCCCATGGTCACTCCTGACTCAGGACCCCGCGCCCGACCCAGACTTCCCCCAGGAACTGCTGAGCCCGCAGAAAATCCCGCTTCATTAAGCATTAAATTAGCAATAATCACGTTTCCCCTTGCTCTTTCCAGGCCCGCACCTCCCACGCCAGACGGGGAATCACGGGAGGCTCCGCTGGTGGTTGTTATTTTTATTTATTTTTTTTTCTGGTGGAGATGATGAAGAGAAACCCAGAGGATTTATAAAAACATCCCGCGGCAATGCGGGGAACCACTGGGAGGAGATCTCGGGCACGGCCGGGACTTGTCAGCGAGATTAACGTCATTAAAATTTCATTATCCCCTGGAAATTTTATTTTTTTCTGACACGGAAGGGCCCAAATTCCCATTTTCCAAAACTACCCAGAACTTGTGGCTGGGAGGAAACCACCATCGGCCATTCCTGGAAATCAAACGGATCATCTAGGAGAGAAATGAGGAATCCCGGGAGGAAGAGAGAGGTGGAATAACCCCGGGGCAGGGTGGCGCAGAAAATGGTTTTTAATGGGCACGAGAAGCACAACCGGCACTCACAACAACGCAAAATTAACAGGGACACCTTTAATATCCCGAATTCCCACCAGAACTCCCGCTTTCCTCACAATTCAGCCCCTCATCCTTGGAACCCAACCCTCGGGAAGTTTTCACCAGGGTCCGCAACTTCCTGGGTGTTTTTTTTCTTTCTTTCTTTTTTCTTTTTTTAAAAATTTTTCTTTTCCTTTTTTTTTTTTTTCCCCCAAATCGATTATTCCAGTCTTAGGGAACGTAACCCAAATAAGAGCTGATTAATTAACATTAAAATCAACATTCCAGGTCCAGGCGTAATCCAGCCTGGGAGTGTTTTGGAAGCGTTCTGGCTCTCTTTGTTGTGCGGAAGCCCCGGGATATTTTGGGGCGGGGGTAATTGCGGGGAATGACCCGGAATTCCAACTCCAACGTGGCCATTAGGGAAGAATGAACCGAACATGGTCTTTAGGATAAAAACAGCGCCTGGAATGGCTCGGAAGGGGATGAGCAGGACACGCCCGGCATCCCAAACTGCCCGGAGGGATCCGCTGCTGGCACCGGCTCCTGGAATTTGGAGCTCCAGGTCCCTCCCTGTCACCGCCGAGAGGTGGAGAAGAGTCCTTGGGAAAGCAGTTCAGGAAAGTTTGGATGCAGAAATGTGGGGAAAAAAAAGCTTGGGTTCGGCTCAGTTCCCTTTGTTTAGAGGGAAGAAAATCCCCAAACAGAGCTGGGTATGAACAAGACACTAAAAATTCCCGGTTTGCTTCAGTCTGAAGGTTTTATCCTGGAAAATGCAGAGCCAGGTTTTTTTAGGAATAAAATATTTTATCCCAGAAAATGCAGAGCCAGGATTTTTCAGGAATGAAATATTTTATCCCAAAAAATGCAGCGCCAGGGTTTTTTTTTTAGGGATAAAATCTCTTATCACAGAAATTTAACCCTGAATTTTACCTTTAGTCAAGTTTGGAGCAGTCCAGGAAGAGCCTGGAGGCCGCCTGTCCCTCTATCCAAGGCTGAGTGTCCCCAAGAGAGCCCAAGGAGCAGAGGAAAAAGGGAATTCGGAACGAGTTTGATGCAGCAGCCTTTTAATGGGAATGCAAAGTGGAGTCGAACATTTGAAGAGAGAATAATGCAGACAGAGAGGAGCCGACTCCGAGAAAAGCCCAAAATCACCCCAAATCACCCCAAATCACCCAAAATCGCGATCACCCGCTTTAGCCTGACCCTTTCCAGCCTGACACCTCCTCCCCTCACACTTGCTGAGACCTTCCAATGCCTACCATTCCCCAAATCCCTCGGTTCTGATCCACGCTCGGTGTCGAACTGGGCAGAGAAAGTCCAAAGCACAGACAGAAGAGGCAAAGCCCCAAGAAGAAAGAAAAGCCTGAACTAAAACTAAAGCTCTATCCTAGACTTAAAACGCATGGTCCTGGTTTCCAGCGGCGCTTCCCTCTCCGGCAGCCTTCAGGTCACACATTCCGTATTCCTTCTCTTCCTCCCTCGTTCCTTTCCGTGGTTCTTTCCCTCAAAAACCGCTCAGATCTTCTTGCAGAGGCCCCTCTGGCACGGGTGCTTCCAGCGGGTGGAGAAGGTGTAGGAGCGCTCGGGGACGCACTTGGTGGCGCAGGGCGGGTTTCCAGCGGCGCTTCCCTCTCCGGCAGCCTTCAGGTCACACATTCCGTATTCCTTCTCTTCCTCCCTCGTTCCTTTCCGTGGTTCTTTCCCTCAAAAACCGCTCAGATCTTCTTGCAGAGGCCCCTCTGGCACGGGTGCTTCCAGCGGGTGGAGAAGGTGTAGGAGCGCTCGGGGACGCACTTGGTGGCGCAGGGCGTGGCGCAGGGCGTGGTGCAGGGCGTGGTGCAGGTGGGGACGCACTTGGTCACGCACTTGGCGGGACAGGGCTCCGGGCACGGCGCTGGGCACGGCGGGGCGCACTTGGTGGCACAAGGTGGAGGACAGGGCGGGGCACAGGGCGGGGCACAGGGCGGGGCACAGGGCGGGGCACACGGGGGGGCACAAGGCGGGGCACACGGTGGGGCACACGG
>NW_005054710.1:124407-129117 GCF_000277835.1 Geospiza fortis | reverse complement strand
AGTCCCAAGGAGATGGAGGGATGGAGGGATCAACCCCTGGAAAGGCACGAGGTGGTGGGTGGGTCGATAACTGCCCTGCTCTGCTTGGCTTGGCTCTTCTTGGTGACCTTCCAGAGCCCTGGGAACCCAAACACCTCCCTGGGGACACCAAACCACCTCTTTTGGGGACACCAAACCACCTCTTTTGGGGACACCAGAACGCCTCTTTTGGGGACACCAGAACACCTCTTTTGGGGACACCAAGCCACCTCTTTTGGGGACACTAAAATACCTCTCTGGGGACACCAGAACACCTCTCTGGGGACACCAAGCCACCTCTTTTGGGGGCACCAAACCACTTCTTTTGGGGACACCAAACCACCTCTTTTGGGGACACCAAGCCACCTCTTGGAGGACACCAAAACACCACTTTGGGTACACCAAAACACCACTTTGAGGACACCAAATGACCACTTTGGGGCTGTTGTTTAATTAATGTCTGTTTTCTCCTGTGCAATTTGGGCTCCAGAGGTGGAGCTCAGTAAAATGAGGGTAACACATAAACCACCGTAGGAATGGACAACACGAGAGGTTTTACTGGACCCAATTTGGACAAAGTCTGGGCTGAGAAGATAAAAATCCAAGGAATATCATCCCTGTGATGGAATTGATCCATAAGGATACCAATAATTATGGATTTAGTGCAGTCTGTTCATAACAGGTGCCTTTGCCACAGATATTGAGTGCAAAACTCGCTCGGAAAATTCAATAAAGACCTTCTGCAAGATCATGAGGAAAAACTGAAACACAACAAAAACCTGAGAGCAGCTGTACCAAATTTAAATTTCAGAGGGATTAAAACTGTTCCCGAACCAGGGCTGAATTCTTCTCTCTGGCTTTGAAAAAAATTTAAGGGTGGGGATTTGGAAAACAGTGCAAAAGTCCATTTCAAGTTGTCATTTCAACCATACCCAAATTCCACCTCAAAGCACCGAGTGAAGGAGCCACTTAATCTGTTGTTGCAGATTAAATTGAATATTTTGGGCTCAGCCCAGGTGATTATTTTTTTTTTAAGCTGTGTATTGGAAAAGCCTGGGTGGGGTTGGGTTTGACTCAAGCCATTTTTGTTTTCTTTCCTCATTCTAAACACAATGCCCAAATGTGCATAATTCACCCAAATTTAAACCCTAATCCAGGTGCTCTCCTGAGCTTCCCACCCTTTAAACCTGCTACAGCTCTGAATTCACTGTCCTTGACTTGACCCCGATCACAGACCAAACCAGAGGAAAGGAATAACTTAAAACCAGACCTAAACACAGAGCACAACACATCCCAATTGGATTCAAATATTCTCGCTTTGCATAAAACCAAAGCTTTGCATAAACAGAACAAAACCACCCAAATCAGCTTCCCAAGCTGACATTTTTCGTGTCGTTCCCGTATCTCCTGCATAGGAAAACCAGGAATTTTGTAGTGCCACATCCCCAGGGACGTTGTGTCCTCATCCACAGGCGACTGCAGCCCTGCCCATCTCAATATTTCTAAAACTCCTGTTTAAATTTCCACACCACGTCTGCCCAAAATCAGATAAAAATTGGAAGCCACAAGGTCAGAATCGCCCCGCCCGGTGAAAGCTGCTGGCTGAGGTATTTTAAGGTTACCTAAAGGTTGTATCCATTAAATTTCCATAAAGCAATGGAATTAAATTGTTTTAATATTATCTAGATTGCAAATACGTTTTTAAACTTGGATCCCGCAGAGCTTCTGGATGAATAATCAAAACTATTTTGATCATTCCATGAAAATAAATTGAATTGCTTTCCAGAATGGCAGAACATGAATCCAAAATTCAGCCCTGAGTTAAACGTAAACGTCTTTTTTAAAATTAGACTCATTTTATTATTTTAGGAAGAAGTTATATCAGAATCCAACTTACTCAGTTCACCGAGGAGAAGCCAACAGGACCCGCTGGAAGCTCCCTGAGTCAGGAATGGTTTTTATATCCCCGGCTGGACCACCAGGCTGATGCAAGAAAATAACGTCATATTTGGACATTAGGTCCCATTACTCCCCAAACCAAATTTGAGGGGTAATTACAGTAATTGCTTTGCTTTGCTCACTGTTTGTGTTGATTACCCTTTTCTCACCAGCACGTGACCGCCGTTGTTTGGTCCCGGATTCTTCTCATTTCAGAGTTTTGAGGCTCAAATTTATTCCTCCAGCTCTTCCAAGGTGAAAACCTGGGCTGAGCTCGGCTTTGCAGGAGCTCCCGAGCTTTGCAAGGCTCGTCCTTGCAGCTCCTTAATCCCAGGATTTGTTTCCCTGGCCTTCAAGAATGCAGCAGAGCCTAACCCAGCATTAGCCGTGAGTGTTCCTGGCTGCTTCCAAACTTGTTGGGACGTGTTTATGGGAACGGCCGGACTGGAGTGGCCGAGTCGGCTCCCAGAGCCACTCCCGGCTGAGCCCGTGGGGCTCTGGCTCCTCGTTTGGTGTCCGAGGCCAGGATCCGACTCATCCCAAGTTCCAAACCTCCAGGAGTTCCACCTCAGCGCGAGGGAGAACTTCCTTCCATGGAGCTGCTGCCCAGGGAGGGCAGAATTGGGATTGTCCCTGTCTGGAGTCATCCCAAACCCACGTGGATGTGTCCCTGTGTCACCTGTCCTGGGACATCTCCGGAGTCACTTCCAACCCCAACAATCCTGGGATTCTGGGATATAAAACAGCACCAAGAGTTGGTGTGGCTGGTTGAGCCCTGGTTTGGCACAAAACTCCTCCTCTGCCACAAAACTCGTGCCCGGGAAGAAATCGGAAGTGGGAAAGTCCCCTTTGGGAAAAGTGGGGTGGTCAGAGGGATGCTGGTATGGGATAAATCACTCCATGCCCAGTTCCTTTCCTGGTGGTTTTGGTCACCAGAAAAATGTCAGAGCGCGGAGGAGTGTGGGAAACTCGGGGCGAGGGGAGAAGCCACCAAAGACAATCATTCCCTGTTTAACACAGGGAAAACCAGGAAAAAAAACCCCCAGGATTTATTTAAGGTCATTCAGGACAACTTTGAATCCAGAGGACAAAGAGTTACAGCCGCAGCTGGTGCTGGGGTGAAGCAGAAATTCATGGCATGCTGGAAGCTCAGCCCCCGAGGTGAGAGAAGCCTGGTCCCATTTAAATCCCCAAATATGGCCTGATTTGGGAAGGTGAGTGTTTGGCCAAGTGGATTGAAATGGTATCATTAGGATAACAAACACGGGGCAGGCTTTTAATCCCAAAGAAGCAGAGGGATCCGAATTCCCGAGGCTGAGTCAGGGAAATCACGTGGGAGGCCCTGACACATTTGTTTGGAAGGGACGCTATGATTCAGTCCTGCTTTAATACCCGCAGCCTGTCATTAACTTCAGAGAGCCATGGCCGCTTTGCATGGGTAAAACATGAGTGGGTGTTTGCAAAACCGTCCCCAAGCATTTCCTCACAGCATTCCCCATCCGTGCTTTTGCCCAGGGGAGCCTCTGGGATCGCTCTGCTTCCAGGGGGGAACGGAGAGCACGGAGGTCGTGATAAAAATAAACCAAAAAAAAGACAGGAAGGAGGGAAATGAGCCCAGGAAATGTTGGGGGTGCTAAAAAACAACTGGTTTGGGGCAGCAGGTCCTGGGATTGTGGTGTCAACGTGATCCAGGGCTCCTCAGCTGAGTGTGACACAAAATTCCGGAGCTGGGAAGGTGGGATGGACCCCTGAGAGAGGGTTTTAAAGGAATCACAGAAATGGGATGGTTTGGGTGGGAAGGGACCTTAAAAATCCCCTCATCCCACACCCTGCCATGGGCAGGGATGCCTCCCACCACCCCAGGTTGCTCCAATTCCCATCCTGCCTGGCCTTGGACACTTCCAGGGATGGGGAGTTAATGGACCAGGATCAGGATCAGTCGGAGCTGTCAGGGGCTGCTTTCCCTGGAGCAGCCCAACCCAGCAACCTCTGGCAGCTTCGGAGAAGTTTGGAGACCCTGAAATCCCTTTCCAGCTCCTTTCAGCAGTGCCAGCCCTGCCAGGAGGATTCCTCCTCCTCCTCCTCTTCTCTCCTTACCAGCAGCAGCCTCCTGCAGCTTTTACCCTGGTTTTGGCTCTCTCAGGGACATTCCCAGCTCCAGGTCCTCATCCCTTGCCAGGTTCCAGCCCCAGGAATTCCCCAAAAGCCCCTTGGAAGGGAAGAGCCGCTCTGCCTTTTACTGGCACAAATTCCTTTCCCCAGAGCAGCTCCAGAGGGAGCTTTTGAGCAGGAGTGAATTTCTTCTCCTGCCTGTTTTTATTTATTTACCTGGATAAAATCAGGGATGGGGAAGTGGTTGTGGAATCCCAGTTGGAAAAGAATTTCAGGCTTCGAAGTGGTGAAGTTACAAAAGGGATTGAGAGTAGGAAATTTAAATAAATATTAATTATTTGAAAAGTTTGGGGTGGGGAAGGGTCTGGAGAGGTCGGGAAGGAGCTGGGGGGGCTCCAACCCTCCCAAATTCCTGAATTAGGCAGAAAAGATGAGTTGGAAAAAGGAAAAAGAAACCAACAATGGGAATTTGAATGCAACAGAACTTTAATGGCAGGGAAGGGTTGGGGGCACAGTCACACGCAGGGAGCACATGGGACGATTCCCAAGGCTTTGGGGAGTGATGCAGATCCACAAAGGCTGGAGAAGGCAACTCCTGGGATGTCCCTGGCTTGCAGCTTCCCCAGGAGCCGAGCCCAGCCC
>NW_005054710.1:120697-123987 GCF_000277835.1 Geospiza fortis | reverse complement strand
GAAGATCCCATGGCCCCCAACGGGAAGGAGGTGCCCACGATGCTCTCCTGGGGACAGGAGCTGAGGATGGGCCCCGGGAAGGTGATGACCACGGGCGGAGGGTAGACCACGGCCCGGGAGTCCCCGCAGGAGGTGACACAGGGCTGGCTCCAGGCGTCCGCATAGGGCTGGGGGCAGGACACCTCGCACGGGGACGAGCAGCCGCTGCTCATCATTGCTCCTGACGACATGCTGGGGATGGACGGCGACCTGCGGCAGCACAGCAATCAGAACCGCACCGCCCAGAATCCCAGAGGGAAAAGAAATCCTGCTCTGGTGCCTTCCATGGGCCGGAAAAAAAGGGGGGAAGGAGAGCTTGGGAAGATTCCTGACAGCATCTTTTTTGATCGAGGGAGAATTGCGACGCTGGAGTAAAATTAAAATGTTCAGGGAGATCTGGGCCTTTACACAGTGTAATTTCCAGGATGATAAAATCTGTAATTTCCTGAATGACGGAATTATTGCCCTATAAAAACGAGATCTCTTCTCATTTCCCTCCATCCTGAATAAAAGCCAATCTTGGAGTGGTTAAGTTGTAACCTCCCCATCAAATAATCACAGTTTAATTGACACTTTCCCTTTGTGGCTGGGAACAACACAACCTCACATTTGGAGACCTGCATCTCCCAACAGTTCCAGCCACAAAAAACTTCCCTGCCCAAGAGAGAGAATGGATAAAATGGAATAATTTGACTTGGAAAAGAGCCCCAAGTCCATGCTCCCGATCATTTCAGAGCTCTGAATGGAATCATCTCCCGATTCAGCACCCGCAGCCGCATCCCAGGTAATGGAAATGGAATTAGAGGCAGAGAACTCACCGGGCTCGCAGAGAAAACCGGACTGAGGAGAAGGTGCTGGAGAAGCTGCAGGAAAATCCCGGTTTTTATACCTTTCCTCACAGCTCCCGGGCCATGCAACACAACTTTGGGACATCACCAGCGACAATTTTTTGCTGTATAAGCGCCTTCTAATTGTAATAATTGCTTTGATAAGTGCTAATGATTTGTAAATCAACTCCTCATCAGCCAATACCTGGTGCACACACCCTTCGTCTTGCTTTAATCCTTAAATAATTTTTAGATTATTTTATTACGGCTGCCATTTCCTGACCTGGTTTGACTTGGGAATTGGCTTGGAAGGGTGAAGGATCAGGAATTCCCTCAGCAAGAGCAAAAATTGGTGTGGCTTTGTCGGGGGAAATATTTTCTGTTCTGCAGAAAATTCCCTGGAAATCCAGAATTGGGAAAACACACAAATTTTGTGTTTGTAAATCCTCGGTTGGGAAGGGTAAGTTTTTATACCTATTTAACCCAAGGAACTCATTAAAAAGGACTTAAATTAATTCCTTGGATGCTTATTATCATCCAAGGAAGCCCTGTGTGAGAGCATTTAATTATTTTAATTCTCCTTTTGTCATCTTAATTATCCTAATTTTGTCCCCTTTTGGGACGGCTGCAATATTCCAAGGAGACACGTGTCCAGGAGGCATCACTGGATGAAAAACCTAAATATTTTTGAGTGCACGAAGCTGATTCCACCTAAAACACAATAAAAGCACCTCGAGACTGGCCAGGATTGTTTTTTCAGGGAATTCCTGAATTCCCTGAAAATTCCAACAGAATTCCTGGGTTTAAACCTCACCTGGTGAAAGGCAGAAATGCATAAATAGGAGGAGAGATCTCCAAGCAAAATTCCTTTTATCAATCACCAAAAATGCCCAGGAGGGTTTTAGACATGATGGATATTTTGGGGCGGGTGTCCAAGGCAAATATCTCACACAAACATTGGTGTCATCAAACCCCAGACTGGGGGGAATTTGGTTCTAAATCAAAGTCAGCTGGAGAGATTTGAAATTCGAGGTTTGAGATTTGAGATCCAAGACTTGAGATTCAATGTTCGAGATTCGAGATCTGATATTTGAGATTCCAGATCTGATATTTGAGCTTTGTGAGTTGAGATTCGAGGTTTGAGATCCGATATTTGAGATTCAAGATCTAAGATATTTGATTCAAGATTTGAAATTTGAGGTTTGAGATTTGAGATCTAAGAGTTGAGATTCGAGATTCGAGATCTGATAGTTGAGATTTTAGATCTAAGATTTGAGATTTGAGATTTTAGATCTAAGATTTGAGATTTCGAGGTTTGATATTTGATTCTCAGTTGGAGCTGTGGGAGGGAAGTGACCCCAGTTTGGAGCTGGAATTTCATCCTGTTTTTCCTGGAAAGGGTGGCCAGGCCTTGGAAAGGGCTCCCTGGACGTGTCCAAGGAACATCTGACCATTGTTCTGGGTGACCAGATGAGGATCAGTCCCAGGCTCGACTCCATGACCTTGGAGCTCTTTTCCAACCTCAACAACCCCAAAACTCCGTGATCATCCCACACTTCACACTTCTATCACGATAAAGTTTATTGTCGATGTTTACATAACTCCTATCCCCACATTTCTGGTGTTTCCAGACCCGAATGGAAAACAGAGCACAAGGAGCCAATATCGGGGTTAAGATCTTGCAACAGAACCTGAACAAGCCCTGTCAGGCCCCGGTGACATCCCCAGGTATGACAGCTCTGCCAGTCAGCAATTCCTCCTTGACTCCTCAATTAAAGTGAAACTTTCTGGGTTCCTCCAATTGGGAAATATCGATTTACATGGAAAATTCTGGGTTCTGCTGCTGGTTCTCCCATTCCAGCAGCTCTGGGAAGTGGCAGCGCTTCCATCAACTCCCCAAAATCCAGATTTTGGGAGGGGAAGTGAAATATTGTGCACAAAACCGATTTATTCATCAATAAATCCCTCAAGTGGATCTAAACTCATTCCAGCTTCAATTCCAGCGAGGCCCAGGGACAGCACCAGCTCCAAGGCGACTTCCTGGGGGTCGGAATGTGGAGCAAATGGGATCAAACCCGAGGGGTGCAGCGCCTGGAACGTGACTTGGGATTAATAATGAATTTATCACGTCACTTAGGAGAACAATTAGGACAATTAATGAAACAATCCAACCCAGCAAAACACAGTTTGGTAACGCGTGGGAAGCTCTTGCACAAAGCGTGGTTCCCATCCCACTGGGGGTCAGGAAAAGTATAAAAGAGCCCTTGGAATTCTGCAGTGCCATCCACGGCTGCTCCTCGTCTCCACTTCTCCAGACCCAGTGAGTTGGATCTTCTATGTCCCCTGCATGAATAGGGGAAAATATTTTCTGTCTTTTCTCTCCTTCCCAAAAGATGTTTTCTTCCTCTTTCTTTCTCTTTCTTC
>NW_005054710.1:119907-120687 GCF_000277835.1 Geospiza fortis | reverse complement strand
CCAGAGTAGGATTTCTTTTTCCTCTGGAATTTTGGGCATTGTAGTTAGGATTTATCCCCTGCTTCAGGTTCCTCCCCATCCCAAAAGGTGTCTCCAGGACACGGAGGACTTGTCCTCCCGCAGAACCTGTGGTGCCCAGCAATCCCATTTGCCTTTTCCAGGCTTTAAAATCCAGAGTCCCACCCATGCCTGCATTTGTAGGCACGGGATCAATGGCAGGACTGGAATTTCCCAGGCACTGGGATCAGTTCAGGGTTGTTGGCGATCACCACAACTTTATCTTATGGTCCAGCAAACTCCTAGGGATGAGCTGCTTCCAAAGGCCCCTGAGCCTGGCTTTGCTCTCCAGGATTCCCAGCACTTGCAGGGCAGCAGGAAACCCTTTGGGAATCAGCAGAGCTCAGTGCAGAAAAGGGACAAACCTGACTCTTCCCAAACTTTCCTTTTCCTGCCCATGGAAGGCACCAGAGCAGGATTTCTTTTCCCTCTGGGATTTTGGGCCCTGCGGTTCTGATTGCTGTGCTGCCGCAGGTCGCCATCCATCCCCAGCATGTCGTCAGGAGCGATGATGAGCAGCGGCTGCTCGTCCCCGTGCGAGGTGTCCTGTCCCCAGCCCTACGCGGACGCCTGGAGCCAGCCCTGTGTCACCACCTGCGGGGACTCAAGGGCCGTCATCCACCCTCCGCCCGTGGTCATCACCTTCCCGGGGCCCATCCTCAGCTCCTGTCCCCAGGAGAGCATCGTGGGCACCTCCTTCCCGTTGGGGGCCATGGGATCTTC
>NW_005054710.1:117129-119554 GCF_000277835.1 Geospiza fortis | reverse complement strand
AGCAGCCACGGGCTGGGCTCGGCTCCTGGGGAAGCTGCAAGCCAGGGACATCCCAGGAGTTGCCTTCTCCAGCCTTTGTGGATCTGCATCACTCCCCAAAGCCTTGGGAATCGTCCCATGTGCTCCCTGCGTGTGACTGTGCCCCCAACCCTTCCCTGCCATTAAAGTTCTGTTGCATTCAAATTCCCATTGTTGGTTTCTTTTTCCTTTTTCCAACTCATCTTTTCTGCCTAATTCAGGAATTTGGGAGGGTTGGAGGCTCCAGGATGAAAACCAGGCCAATTATCCCACTCAGCACTGGGTTTGAGGATGGGGACAACAGATTTTCCACCACCAATATTTCCCATTAAAACTCTTTTATATCCCTATTTCTGCCTCACATTTTCTTTTCCACCTTTTCTCCTACAAATCCTTGGGTTGGAAACCACTTTGCCCAGAGCCAGCTGAAATCCTCCTCCAAATCCTGGAGTAACTTTCAGGAATTTGGAGCTCTGGTTTCACCCTGTGACACATTCTGGGATTTGCTGAACTGGAATTCTGTGGGATTTTGCCTCCTCTCTCCAGAGCTTCACCACGATTGCAAACAAATTATCTAATTGTTTTCCAATTGAGCCTGTTCCTTCAGCCCCATTAAGGTTTTGCTCGGAGCTGATGAATTTATTGGGTGCCATCATTAAATTAATCGCAGATTAAAATTCCTAAACCTCTTTAGGCGTGCAGGGAATTTAAGCAACTTTAGTCGTGTGTCATCTAATTTTCTATTTACCTCCAGAGCTGTCAATTCAATTTTTCAAACCCATTTTCAGCTTAAACAGAGAGTGAAAAATTTGATCTTCCAAGCAGGAATCTCACATATGGACAATTTATTTTTTTTTATATTTCCCATATTTCAGCTCATTTTTCTTGATTTAATATTAATGATTCTATAGTGCAATAAAAAGTATTGAAAACATATTTTAAACTTTTTTGGGGGGGTTCCTGCTCTCCTTCCCATGTTTTCCAAGGGGTTTTAGGTCATCTTTAGACCTGGGGCTCACGCAGGGTTCTCTCTGTGTTCCCATCCCGACAGAAAACAACAGCACCAGGCGGGATCCGAGCTCTTGTGTCACTCCTCCCTTGGGAAATCCTCTCTTGCACAGCCTGGTGACATTTTGCTGTCATATAAAAGCAGCCCTTTGATGATGCCACAGTCGGGAGAAATTTCTCCACATCTCGAAGCGTTTGGCAGCTCAGAAATCAAGGAGAGGTTCCTTGGTGGATTTCATCTGGTTCTCATCCCCATCCTCACATTTTTGCCTTGGTTCGCGTTCTTTGATACTCCTGAAAATGTGCTCAGCTTTCCTGAACCTCAGAATTCTGCAGGGAATCGCGATAATTCCCAAAAACTGGTTTTAAATATGGATGCAGAATGGACAAGGCTGGGCTCTGCTCCCAGGGAACAGGGACAGGACAAGAGGGAACGGCCTCGAGCTGCGCCAGGGGATGCTCAGGGTGGGAAATTTGGGAAAATCCCTCCTGGAAAAGGGTGGCCGGGAAGGTTTGGAGTGGCCACCTCTGGAGGTGTCCAAGAAAGGACTGGACATGGCACTGGTCTGGTGGGAGATGGACATTGAACAAAGGTTGGACTCAGTGACTTTGGAGATGTTTTTCAGCCTCAAGGACTGGATTTTATGGTTCCAGGAATGAACAGAATCCTTCAGGAGGGAGAGGCCGAGCTAAACCAGGGTGTAAAATAAAAACCTTGTGGCTTTCCAGCCGTCAGCTGATCACATTCCACCTCTCACATGTTCATCAAAGTCAGCACCTCCAGAGACCCCCATGCCCCCCAGAGAACAACTGAGCCCTTTGTGCTTAAATTTTGGGTGCTTCATCCAACCGTCCATTTCACAACCCAAATTAATTAAACAATTACCTCCCAATTACCATAAAACCCTGTAATTGCTGCTCACAGAACCAGCTTGAGGAAGCCTAGGGAGGTAGAGGAGAGGATGGGACCGAAATGGCCCCGCAGAGAAAGGAAATCCCAACAAAATGTGATGATGCAGGAGGATTTTAATAGGATACACTACAAATGACACCGAACAGACACTCCTTCCTTCAGCCCCGAGAAGAATCCACCTTCCACCCATTGTTCTGCTCCTGTCAGGGCTGCAGTGACAAGCTCCGTGCCAGGCCTTTCAAGCTGCTCTGTTTTTCTTCTCTCAGCACAATGGAGAGAAGGAGCTGGCTCTGAAGGGTGATTAACAGAGGCTGTTGTTAATTAAAGACAAAGGGGTAAAGCAGGGAAGAGGTGTGGGCCCAGTTCCCAGAGGTCCTGAGCCAGGGTGGCTCCCGTTGATGTTTTTTTCTGCCATCTCCAAAAGCCGGTCCCAGCTGCGGGTCTGGGTCGTGGGGTTCCGTCTCCCTGTGGATCTTCGGCTGCCTC
>NW_005054710.1:103632-116913 GCF_000277835.1 Geospiza fortis | reverse complement strand
CAGATCCGTAGGACCCCCCAATTCTGGACAGGCCACCAGAGTAGCCTCCCATCCCTGAGCCGTAGGAGGGACCACCGGAGGGCTGGGGCATGGATGATGCCACGACGCTTTCCTGGGGGCAGGAGCTCAGGATGGGGCCGGGGAAGGTGATCCACACGGGTGGGGCGTAGACCAGCGCCGTGGAGTCCCCGCAGGAGGCCACACAGGGGCCGAGGCCCCTGCTGTAGGCACAGGGCTCGGGACACGCCACCTCGCAGCCGGGCAGGCACCGGGAGCTGATGCAGTTCATGGTTCTCAGGGCTGGAGGAGGAGCTGGGAAGGAGAAGATGGAGTCAGGGAATGGCAGGGACAGCAAATGAGGTTTGTCCTTCCTGCTCAAGGAATTTCAGGATCCCCGAGGTTGGAAAAGAGCTCCAAGAGCATCGAGTCCAAGCTGTTGCCAACCCCTACCTGGCCAGTGCCCAGGAATTCCTTGGACACCTCCAGGGATGGCCACCCCAAATCTCTCTGAGCCCCTTCCAAGGCCTTTTCCCTTTTCCAGGAGGGATTTTCCCAAATTTCTCACCCTGAGCCTCCCCTGGCACAGCTCGAGGCCGTTCCCTCTTGTCCTGTCCCTGTTCCCTGGGAAAAGATCCCAAATCCCCCCTGGAAGAGCCCAAAATTCCCCTTGAATCCCCCTTTTCTCCAGGCTGAGCTGCCCCAGCACCCTCAGGATTTTCCAGACCCTTCTCTACCCCCCCAGTGACCTTCCTGACTTGGGGGGACCCAGAACTGGCCACAGGATTGAGGTGTGGCTTCACCTCCTCCCTCAAATCCTCCTGTCCTGGGGCATCATTTCTCCCTCCCCTGCAGAAGACACCCAGGATTTGGTTTTTTCAGTAAATTTTAGCTTTAAATTTGCCCCTCGAGCTTTGAAAAGCCACAAGAAAAATCCAAATGGCTCCTAAAATTCTATCTTTAAATCTCAGATTGATTTCTTCCAATGACTGCAGCGAGACTCCAACGAAAAGCAGGATTTCACTGACACATCTAAAATCCCCCAAAATCAAGGAACGAGTCCTTTTTTTAAAACTGTCACTACAGAGAATGAGAGAGAGCAAAGATCAGCTTAAATCCAACTCACCTGGAGTAGCAGGAGAAGTCAGAAGAAGGTTTGAGGAGACTCCTGAGAGGTCCCTGCTTTTATACCTCTTTGGAGGCAGCTCCTGGGGTATGAAACATCCCATAAAATCTCTCACCCTTACCAAATTCTGATTTTTTTCCTCTGTGTGACTCCTCTAGCGCCTGTAATTATTTTCATAGTTCCCAATTAGCAAATCAACCCTCGACATATACAATCTGACTCTCATACCATAAATTTGGCCTTTTTCATTGTGTGGGAATTTTACAGCCCCGGTTCCTGTGCAATATCCCAGGGATGACTGGATTTACAATGGAACCTGACCCCTGCCTGTTATTTTTCATTAATGATTTAAGTGAGGCCTGGACAAGATCAACCCTGCAAGTCTGCACTAAAGAACGGCTTGGGTTGATGATGAGATAATTTTGAAGGTCAAACCCATTTGGGAAGAGCTTCAGGAGGAATTTCCTCGTGGAAAGGGCTTTGGAAGGGGCTGACCAGGGGGGTTTGGAGTCCCCATCCTTGGAGGTGTCTGAGGAACAACTGGACATTGGTCCAGGTGACCAGCTGGTGATGGCTCGAATCGTTGGACTCAACGACTTTGGAGGGCTTTTCCAACCAAGATTCCAATTTGGGATCCACCTTGGAGCACAAAGGCTTGGTGACCTTGGGCTGCACCCTTGCCGTGGCACTGGTGACATCCTGGTGACAACGCTGAGCTCAGCATCCCCAAAATGAGTTTTGATCAAAATTACTCAGAGGTTTCAGGGCTTAGAGGACCTTGCGTGTCACTTCAATGCCTTCAAAATGAGTTTTGCTGTCTCATCCCCTCAATCTGCGGGTGCATGAAGGGTTGTGAAGAGCCCTGACCCCCATCCGAGGTCGGATGATTCCATTTGGGAGGGATTTCACCCAAATCTGAGGATTACACCCCAATTGTGTGAGTGACACGAGGGGAGCCACCTTCCTGCGAGTCACTGAAGGAAAATAAACACAGAGATCAGCTCCTGTTTCTTTTGGAACCAGAATGATGCTGAAAGGATTTTGCTCCATGAAGTCTGAGACAAAAGGAGACTTTTGGGTGTTGGGTTTGTGTCACTCAAAGCAGGGCTGGAAAAGATCAGCAATAATGAGATGAAATGAAAACAATGGCGAGGCTTAAGAGGATCTTTTTCTTTGTAAGTGATAAGAATTTAGCAAACCGTGGGTGACATCACGTCCTTCTTATTGTCTGAAAATGGAATAAAAGGGGAGAGACCCGAGACATCTCCCATCCTCGCAGCTCCACTGAGTTATTCCCTCCAAGACAACGAGGTAAGTCTGACTGCATTGCACTCCTCAATACTTCGAAATTTCTCCTTTTTTATCTTGCAAAATTACAGGAGTTTTAGAAAAGCTGAGGGAGAGGAGAGTGGATTTAGAAAAGTTGGGGGAATGGGGAGAACAGAGCGAGGAAGGTTTTGCTTGGGGACTTTCTGAAGGCAAATCTTCCTGTAGATCTACTTGAAAAGGGAATTAATGGGACGATTTTCCTTGGGGACTTTCTGAAGGCAAATCTTCCTGTGGATCTACTTGAAAAGGGAATTATTCTGGGCAAGGAACTGTTTAAGGATCAACAGTTCAGCCCCAGAGAAAAGGGGAAGATTTTTTTATTTTGAGGGAGATTCAGAAGAAAAAGAGAAGTGGTGGTAGGAAAGGAAGAACTGAGAAGCCTCAAACAGGTCAGGAAGGAAGGAAATAGCAGGAAAAATGGGAATCTCTGGGGGACGATTGAACTGGGAGCAGCTGGAGAAGGACAAACAACTGGTTCATACTGGGAACCCACGGCCTGACTGCGCTGCTTCCTTAACCTCACATTTCCTCTCCCAGCTTGATCCCAAATCCCAAGAGATGATGTCGAACGTCAACTCCGAGTGCCTGCCGGGCTGCGAGGTGGCCTGCACCCAGCCCTGCGCCTACAGCAGGAGCCTGGAGCCCTGCGTCGCCTCCTGTGGGGATTCCAAAGCCGTGGTGTTCCCTCCTCCCGTGGTCCTCACCTTCCCGGGCCCCACCATGAGCACCTGCTCCCAGGAGAGCGTGGTGGGAGCATCCCAACCCATGGTTTTGGGTGCTCCCCTCGCCAGCATCTCCGATGAGCCCTATGGGGTGGGCAGCTCCTTTGGGGCTGGGGGCATGGCGGGGGCAGGACCCTCCTTCGGATCCGGGGGCTCCTTTGGCTACGGGGGCTCCTCGGGGATGGGGGGTCCCCTGCTTGGGGTCTGGGGGGGCCTGTGGCTACGGCGGCTCCCTGGGAATGGGGGGCTCCTCGTACAGCCGGAGGTTCCGCAGCACCCGCGGCGGATCCTGCCTGGGGAGCTGGGGCTCATCCTAAGGCTGAACAACCCAGAGGATGAAAACCCAGGATCCACATCCACGGCCAGGCCTGGAGTTCCGAGGCTGATCCCTGAAAACCAGGCCCACATCTCTTCCTGCTCATCTTCAATCAAACGCCGCTCCGTGGGACGACGTGTCTCCTGGAACTCTTTAATTTATCTTGTTCCTGTGTCCTTTCTGGTGGGGTGGGAATGCTTCAGAATTCCACGTGGGGCTTTCTGTAAAGGTTTCACCTTGTGGGGTGGCTTTTGTCACCCACGAGGGTGGCCTGGCTGCCCTGGCACCACCCATGAATTGCTCTGTTTTGTTCTATTTCATTTACTTCACCCTAATAAAAATCTTTCCAAATTGCATTGGCAGCTCCCTGGTTTTCCTTTCCACAGAACCCCACGATCATTTAGGCTGGAAAAGACCTCCAAGGTCATCAAGTCCAACCTGTGATCCTCACAAAATGAGGTCACCCCTAAACATCCCAATCCCCCATTACCCTGGCTCCAAGAGTAAACTGGTTTTAACTGGGAGCTGCACCAGTCCATCCCCAGAGGTTTTTCCAACCTATTGGAAATGATTCTGTGTTATAGATCAGAAAGGGAAAATAGTTTATTGAGGAATTTCAGACTAATTATATTTGAATTAAAGCAGAATTAATTCCCCTCTGATGAGAGTTAATTGCTGCACAAGGATACCCTTCTTTCAGACTAGTTTGTAACTGAAACTCTGGTGAAATAAAAGGCAGAACCCGGGGCTGTGATGCAACAGGGCTTTAATTCAAACAAAAAAGTGGGATGAGGCAGTGCAGGGACAAAGAACAGAATCTCCATGTCAGCATTTCCATGTCAGCATTCCCATTTCAGCATTCTCATTTCAGCATTCCCATTTCAGCCAGGACTCCAGTCCAGCAGTCATTCCAAGACATTCTTTTTCCAGCAGGACACTTTCACAGCCAAGTCCCGTGACTGGTTTGACTCTTTGGGTTCAGGGAGTACAAAACACAACAGGAGTGAGGGACAAAGGGAGGGAACATCGGGATCCTAAGCCTTGGATAAAGCACAAACAAGATCCAAACAACCCCAGCTCCGACCGGACCAGCTGGAGCAGAGACTGCTTGGAATTCCTAGCTCTCAACTACTACCCTGCATCCTAGTTTTCCTTTGGACATTCCCCAGCTTTAAAGGGTTAAAAAGGCCCGTAGTTCCCGTAGTTCCCGTAGTTGCCGTAGTTCCCGTAGTTCCCGTAGCGATACCTGTAGTACCCTCGGGAATAATAGGGGTAATAATTCCTACCATAGCCTGAGAGATAGGAGCCGCGGTAGAGGCTCCCCACTCCCCCTCCAGATCCCATTCCACCTCCTCCAGACCCCATCCCTCCTCCAGACCCCATTCCTCCACCTCCAGACCCCATCCCACCTCCTCCAGACCCCATCCCACCACCTCCAGACCCCATCCCACCTCCTCCAGACCCCATCCCACCCCCTCCAGACCCCATTCCCCCGCCGATCTCAGGGATGGACGACCCAACGATGCTCTCGGTGGGGCAGGAGCTGATGATGGGCCCCGGGAATGTCACGACCACGGGCGGGGCATAGACGATGGCTCGGGAGTCTCCGCAGGCGGCTACGCAGGGCTCGCTGCAGGCGTCGACGTAGGGCTGGGCGCATGTCACCTCGCAGGGCGAAGCACAGCGGGCACTGAGCAGTTGGCCATAGGAGGACATCGTTCCAGATCCAACCTGGAAGGATGAGAAGGTCCCAACCCAATGAAGGCACGGCCTGGGAAGGATGGATTGGAAGGATGGGGAAAAATTCCTCCGTTATTTGTGTGTTTAATTCTTCAAGCGCCGCCTTTTAGAGGTAAAAAATGTGCCCAGGCTTCTCGGTGAGAGAGGGAATCCAGGTGAAGAAAATGTGTTCTGTCCCTAAATTCTGAGGGATGAGGCTGAGATATCCGGCAGGAAACGGGTGGTGTATGGGGGATTATTCCCTTTGGAATTTGCTGGAAAGGGAGTTGAGAATGGAGATTTGCTGGATGGTGTTTGGATGGAGAGCTTCAGATGTGTGGGATTAAATCATCTGAATAAATGAGTTTGCGGTTGAAAAAATCAAAATTATAATTTAAAAAAATAAATCGTCATTTCTAAGGCACAATCCGCTTTTCCATACATTGGACCAATCAAGGGAGATAAATTGTGGGGAAATACTTCTGATTCTGTTCCCAGTCCTCTCTAGTGCTGCAGGGAATCATGGAATGGACCTTGAAGATCCAGGTTCGACCCCTGGCATGGGCAGGGACACTTTCCATGGACCCCAAACCCCGTCCAACGTAGCCTTGGGCAGTTCCAGGGATGGGGCTGTGGCGGCTTTCCTGGGAATTCCATTCTAGAGCCTCCCCATGCTCACAGGGAAGAATTTATCCCTAAAATCCCACCCAAACCTCCTGTCCATCAGTGTGAACCCATTGTCCCTTTTCCTTGCACTCCATCCCTTGGAAATTGTCTCTCCCCATGTTCCTTTTGGCTCCTTCAGGTCCTGGAAGGCCACAATTGGGTCACCCCAAAGCTATTCTGTATTTTTGTCCTGTCTCTATTCCCAGAATGAATTCTGGGAAGAACCTCCCTGTCCCTTTCCCACTTCATTCCCTTTCCTGTTCCTTTTGGGAATCACGGGTTTGGAGTGACCCTTCTCCATAAATAAATGCTCAATTCCTAAAAATTCCTCCCATCAACATTTTCAAAACTCCCATTCCTCTCCCCGCTTTTTATCCACCTTAATCCCAAGCCCCACTTCCCACGCAAGAACGGGCTTGGAGAATAAACTCTACCCTTGATTTAGGATAGGATATAAAACCTCAGTTCAAAGCTCCCCATAAACAAAATTACCTCTAATTAGGAGCTGATTCAGTTAAATCTGACTTACCCAGTCAGCAAGGAGAACGAGTCAGCAGAGGCAGCTCCAGGGCCACCAGTCAGGTGCACTTTTATATCCTGTCATGGAGAAGGGAAATTGGGAGCCACCTTGACGCAACCCCTTGTGAAATGGAATGTTTTCCCTGCTCCTGCCTCCCCTTGTCGCAACTGTTTTGATAACGCCTTAGGATTAGGAGATAATTCCCAGTCCCACACAGGTGCTTCACCCTTCCTGGGCCTTTGCTGGAAATCTCTCCATCCTGGGGGATGGAGGGGGGGGATTCTCCCTAAAAAACTGAGGGGGGTTTTCCCTAAAATATTCATTTTGTGTGTGCGTGGTCACTTTGTGTTCATGCCGTGGGTTTTTATGGAATTTCTGACCTCTAAATTCCACACACAGGGGTGTGGGATAATCCCCAGGCCTACAGGTGCTTCACCCTTCCAGGGCCTTTGTTGGGAATCCCACCATCCACTGAGGAGGATTTTCCCCAAAATATTCACTTTGTGTTCACCCCGCGGGTTTTTATGGAATTTCTGACTTGGGACATAAATTCCCAGGCCCACACAGGCCCAGGCCTACGGGTGCTTCACACTTCCAGGACCTTTGTTGGGAATCCCTCCATCCACTGAGGGGGATTTGCCCTAAATCAATGGGATTTTCCCCAAAATACTCATTTTGTGTTCATCCTGTGTGTTTTTATGGAATTTCTGACTTGGAACATGAATTCCCAGGCCCACACAGGCCCAGGCAAGGTGTTTCACCCTTCCAGGACTTTTCTTGGGAATCCCTCCATCCACTGAGGGGGATTTGCCCTAAAACAGGGGAATTTTCCCTAAAATATTCGCTCTGTGTGTGCGTGGTCACTTTGTGTTCACCCCATTGGTTTTTATGGAATTTCTGTCCCTGGAGTTGTCCTTTGAACAGAGAATTTCCTTTTCACATTCCAAGTGGAAAAGTTTGAGGTACCAAAGCAATTCCTGGACAAGAATTCCATCATAAATTCAGCTAAAAAAGGGCACCTGCCCAGGATTTTATATTTTATCAGCAATCCCTCATCTCAGGGGTTATCCCCTTCAGAATAAACACCTAAAAAATACTAAAAACTGGGAAAATTTGAATTTTCCTTTGGGGATCTGTTTTTTACAGGCCAGGATGAGGAGAGGAATTTACTTTAGGATTAGAGGACTCAGAGCAAGCATCACCTCAAGTCCAGGCCCACAAACTCAGCTCAAAAAAATCCCCAGGGCATGGAAAATGCTGATAATGTGATTTCCACACTCACATTTACATTAAAAAAAAAAACCTCTTCCTTCTCAGTTGTGGTGAATTATTAAAACAAAAGGAAAACACAAAAACAAAGCTCCAAATAAATTATTTTATTTACATTTCATGGTTCTGGAATCAATCTAATGAGCAGACACATGAGCAGCACAGAACAGCCTGACTCACTTAATTTGTGGCAATTAAAAGCACCTATTAATTACAGTGATTGACAGCTGAGGCAATTCCAGGAGTTACCAAACCCAATATTTGAAAGAAGTCCATAAGAACCTTATCCCATTGTCTTGGAGGAGAGAAAATTTTAAAACACGAAACTGCCAAAAAAAATTCACTCGGGTTTGGTTTCTGGAATTGGATTTTTTTTTCCCCTGGAAGCTTTAATGGGATCCTTTCCTTGGTGGAATGTCGCAGCCCTGATATTCCACAGAGATCCTCCCAAAAAAATTCAGCTCCCAAATGCAAACCCCTGGCACAGGCCCAAAGCTCCTTTCACAAGCCCTGAACCTGCCTCAGATCAAAGAGTTCCTTAAGAGATAAGAGAAGGAGATAAACTCCCTTCCCAGCTGGAAGAGAAATCCTTCTGGAAATATAAATTAAATTTTTACAAAATATTTTTTTTTTTGCAAAGGATTTTCGGGGAAAAAAAAACCCAACAAAACAACATATTTTTTACATTAAAAAAATAAACTTTAAAGAGCAGCACTTTGTGCTGAGGAGCTCCGCACTCACCTCAAACAAACCAAGTCCAGAGATTTTACCTGGGAGATTCCTCATCCTGTTTTTTCCTGGCACGCTGATGATGTTGTTGTTGTTGATGTTGTTGTTGTTGTTGTTGTTGTCATGGCCCGTAAATTGATTTTCTGGCTTCAGGAATTCCAGGGCTCTGCTCTGATCCTTCCCGGCTGCTTTGCATACGGAGATGGAATCAGAGGAAGCTGCTGCAGCTGCTTTGCTCTTCCCTATAATTTTCCAAATTGGGCTCCGAGGCCGCTTGGCAGAGAGGAAATCATCGGTGTCATCATCCCAGATGGGGGCAGAGCACCGTGCTCAACCCTCATTTTCCCCCAGATTTTATCGGAAGGGAAGGGAGCAGCCAACAACACCCAGCAGGAAAACAAACAGGCTGAAATTTGGGAATTACTGGGTGAAGCTGCATCCTGGAATCTCAGTTTTGGAGCAGTTTCTGGGCTCCCACCTGGAATGCAACTTCCAATTAAAAGGATGATGTTTGGGGGTGTTTTTTTCATGGGATAACTGTGAGATTGAAGGGGAAATATGGGATTAAATGAAATCACCACCGACTGCTAATTAATTATTTGTTTTATTGCTCAGACCAGAGCAGGATCTCAGTTCTGTTAATTTCTGTCCATTTCTGGTAATTTCTGGTAATTTCTGTCCATTTCTGTCCATTTCTGTCCATTTCTGTCCATTTCTGGTAATTTCTGTCCATTTTTGTTAATTTCTGTTAATTTCTGTCCATTTATATACATTTCTGATAATTTATGTCCATTTATGTTAATTTCTGTCCATTTATGCACATTTCTGGTAATTTCTGTTAATTTATGTCCATTTCTGTTAATTTCTGTCCATTTATGTACATTTCTGATAATTTATGTCCATTTCTGTCCATTTATGTCAAATTTCTGTCCATTTCTGCCAATTTCTGATGTGATTCCCCCCAATGTGATTATTGATCCTATTAAAAAATCAATTTTTTGGCAGCCTCCCACTTCCTTCTGGACATCTCAGCCTCATCCCTAAGATTTAAAGGACAAAACACATTTCCACTTGGATTTCCTCTCTCGTGGAGAGGTCTGGGGACATTTTTTACCTCCAGCACCACCGAAGGTGGTGATTAAAGAATTAAACACACAAATAACCCCGGAACTGCGGAATTCTTCCCCACCACCCAACGAGATTTTGCTGGGAGCTCAGGAACAATGACGGCACCCCAATTTCCCGGGAATCTTTCATCTTGGGAACAAAACCTAGCTGAATGCTCTGTAATTCCCCGGATAAAACTCGAGGCAAGGTGGATTTGCAGCCCCGGGGGGGAAGCCTGGAGCGCTTGGGTGTGATTTGGGTCTGTCTAAAAGCTGGGCCAGGTGTCCCTCTGGGGCCACCACCCAAACACCTTCTCCAAGTCAGGGTCACCTCCAGCACATCCCAGGATCTTGGAATATCCTGAGGTGGAAGGGAACCCCAAGGATCAGGCACAGAACCATCCCCAAGAGTCCCCAGAGTCTCACCTGGGGTTTTTTTTTGAGGTCCTGGAGCCCCCAGGATTGGGTGAAGGAGCTCTGATATGGCTCAGCTCAACTCCAAACCCCAGAAGACTGAGGAGAAGGAGATTTTGACCTTCCCTGAGGAGCTGGAGCGTGGCCAGGGATGGGAATGGGGCTGGAAGAGCTGGAGAAGGGAATGGAAAATCCTGAGGGAGCTGGGGCAGCTCAGCCTGGAGAAAAGGGGGATCCAGGGGGGAATTTGGGATCTGCCGGGGGGGGATTTGGGATCTGATCCCAGAGAAAAGGGGGATCCAGGGGGAATTTGGGATCTGCCAGGGGGGATTTGGGATCTGATCCCAGGGAACGGGGGCAGGACAAGAGGGAATGGCCTCCAGCTCTGCCAGGGGAGGCTCAGGCTGGGAAATTTGGGAAAATCCCTCCTGGAAAATGGAAAAGGGCTTGGAAGGGGCTGCCCAGGGAGGTTTGGAGTTCTGGAGGTGTCCAAGGAATTTCTGGACACTGGTCTGGGATCAGGCACAGCTTGGACACAACTTTGGAGATCTTTTCCAACCTCAACAGCTCTGGGATGTTCCTTTAAGGGAAAAAAAAAAAAAAAAAACCAACCAAAAAACTAAAAAAGGAATGGAAATTCTGAGTGTCCAGGTGGGATCAGACACAGCTTGGACTCAACTACCTTGGAGTTCTTTCCCGGCCTCTGGGATCCTGGGATTCTAAAGAGCTGCAGGATCTGCTCCTCAGGAGGGTGGCTGCTCATGGGAGAAGTTTGGGGTTATTTGGGGCATCTTAGAAGTCCCCCCCTTGCAAATAATTAATTTTACTATTTCATTAGCGCCTGTGGAATGAGCCAACGCCACGGAGCGAATTCCCATTCCTGTATCGCCCCATGGCTCACCCAGGCGTGGCGCTAAGATCCAGTTTAATCATCCATTAATGAGAAAGATATTAATTAAATCTTCATTTGCCTTCATTGCCTCATTAAAGCTGCTCGTCTCAGCAAGAAAATCTGGCAGCTTCCTCCGAGTTCCTTCAAGGATTAAACCCGGAGCTGGCGGCACAAAATGTTGTAAAATGAATTTATAGTTGGATTTGAGGAAGGAAAAGGAAATTTTCCCGGGGAAAAAAGTGCAGAGTTTTGTTATCCAGAGGAAACACTGGAATTTTTTCCAGCTGCATTTATTTGCACAGCGCCAATTAGTCCAGCTAAACAAGGCCGAATGTTCAGCTTGAATAAAAATCTGTCAGGAATTCCAGGGCTCTCCTTGCTCCTGGAATTCACCAGGAATTGTGGTTATGGGAAAAGGGGGGGTGGGTTCAAGCTGAAAAAGGGGAAATTTAGGTTGGGTTTGGGGAAGAAATGGTTCCCTGTGAGGGTGGGGAGGCCCTGGAATGGATTTCCCAGAGGAGGTTGGAGCATCCTGGGAAAATGGAAAGGAATTAGAATAAAATGATGTTTAATTCATTCCCAAACCAAACCATTCCATGGTTTTATATTCTTGGGCCTGAAAAGGGATTTAAGGAGGAAAAGCAGCCCCAAGGACCTTCCCAACCCAAAGCATTCCAGGTTTTTACAATTCTTGGGCCTGAAAAGTAATTTAAAGGGGAAAAGCATCCCTAAGGACTTTCCCAACCCAAACCACTCCAGGTTTTTACAATTCTTGGGCCTGAAAAGGGATTTAAGGAGGAAAAGCATCCCTAAGGACTTTCTTAACCCAAACCATTCCATGGTTTTACAATTCTTGGGCCTGAAAAGGGATTTAAGGAGGAAAAGCATCCCTGTCCCTTCCCCTGGGCCAAGCCTTGCTCTCCCTGACCTCATCCCAGATTTTGCTGCCGTGCAATATTGGGAATATAATGACAGGTTATCAGGAATAACCCCATTAATAGCGGGGTGTGCCCCAGCCTCAGATCCACCCTCGGCACGGAGAATCCTTGGGCAGGTTGGGTCACATTTGGGCATCAGATTGCCCCCAATAAATGAGTGTTTCACTGGGCCAGGAGAGGGGAAAGGGAAAGGCCTGAGAGGAGGAGTTGTGGGATGGGATATCGGAAAGGGAATGAGGGATCTGGATCGTCCCGAAAGTCCTTTCCATCCCCAGACCATCCCTGGATTCTGTGAAGGTCAGAAGAGGAGGGACAGCCGAGCTCCCCGTGCAAGGCCATGAAAAATATGGGAGCGCTGGGGGAGAAACAGGTGGGATGGGTTTGTGGGAGGTGGAAAAAGGCGGGGAAAAAGCCAAATTGGCAGAAAAATCCACGGTTTCCTGATGCTGATGCACCCTTGGTTTCCTGGGCTGCAAATCAATAATAATAATAATAATAATAATAATAATAATAATAATAATAATAATAATAATAATAGTGGTAAATACTGAAGGCTTTTGAAATACTGATGGGGAAAAAAACCAACATGGAATGGACTCAAACAAAAAATTCAGATCAATTGGATCCAAAATGGATCAGATTGATCCAAAGGGGATCAGCTTGATCCAAATGGGATCAGATTGATACAAAGAGGATACAGCTTGATCCCAAAGGGATCCAGCTCTGAGTTCTCGGTGGAAAAGCTGGTGGTTTTCCCCCAAAATTCCTCAGTCAGGAGACTCCAGGAGGGAATTTTGGGCTCTTCCAGGGGGAATTTGGGATCTTTTCCCAGGGAACAGGGACAGGACAAGAGGGAATGGCCTCGAGCTGTGCCAGGGGAGGCTCAGGCTGGGAAATTTGGGAAAATCCCTCCTGGAAAAAGGAAAAGGCCTTGGAAGGACCTGCCCAGGGAGGTTTGGAGTGGCCACCCCTGGAGGTGTCCAAGGAATTCCTGGACACTGGTCTGGGATCGGCCACAGCTCGGACTCAACCTTGGAGATCTTTTCCAACCTCAACAACTCTGGGATGCTCCTTTAAGGAAAAAAAAACCAACCCAAAAACGTATAAAAGGAATAATTCCCATTCCTCTTCTTCCCGAGCCCCGCGTGGAACTGGAGATTGTCCAACCCCTGGAGCTGGATGGGGTGGAGCCGCTGGGGTGGATGAGTCAACGCCGAGGTCTTGGGGTCCGCCACGCCCGTGACCTCATTGCCGGAGTTTTCCCAACCTTTTCCCCAAGAGCCAAACAAGAAATGTGGGATCTGTGGGCTGCCCACGGCTCACTGGCTGATCCTCCCAGATATCGGGATGGTTACATCAGCGTTGGGATCGGGAACGGGAGCGGGACGGGGAAAGTGGGGCACACACAAATGGGGTAAACACGGGGATTTATGGGAGCTCCTGAAGTGGGAATTCCTATAAATAAAGGGAAAATAAAGGGAAAAATTCATATTTTAAATGTGGATGGGCGGGGAATATTCGAGGGGATTGTTTCAGCA
>NW_005054710.1:96601-103580 GCF_000277835.1 Geospiza fortis | reverse complement strand
TTCCCACGTGGATGCCCAGGTGAGAAGGGTGGGCACAGAAAGACAGAAAAACACGGAAAAAGCCTCCTCAGGGGTTGGGATTCTTCCTTCTGCCTGTTTAGCTGTTTAAATGAACCTGACAAATTTTCCACAATCCCTTTTTCCCTCTGAAGGGAACTCCCCCAGAAGGAGGAGCCCACCCTGAGGCTGGTGAGGAATTCCAAAATTCCAATCATTCAAGAACAGCTCTCAAACCACCCCAGTCTCCAAAAAACCTCAGGGATTTGGAATTTATCCAAATTTCCCAATTAGGAGAATTTCCCTGGAAAAGAAAACCAGGAAACAACTGTGATAGTGCAGAATAATTTTAATGGTAAGGGAACAAACAAGAATAAAATAAAAAATAAAATAAAATAAAATAAATAAAATAACATAAAACAAATGGGGTAAAGGTACAGGTCCAGGTGAGGATTCTTTACTTTTATCATGGAATTTTGGAATGGTTTGGGTGGGACCATCCAGATCCATAGGCAAGGGAAACTCCCACTATCCCAGGTTATTCCAAGCCCATCCAACCTGGCTTTGGACACTTCCAAGGTGGAAAATCCACATTTTTGTGGCCAAACATTCCCACTGGGTCAATTTTTATATTAAAAAATTAATTTCCACAAATATTTTTTCCTTTTTATTAAAATTAAATATAAGGAGATTGGTTTATTCCCTTTCCTGACTTTCCTGTGGTGAAAGTGAAAGCCGGGAACTGGTCACGGGATCGTGCTCGTATTTATCCCAATGAAAAGGGAATTTCCTGGTGAGTAATTCCCATGAAAGCTAAGCCAGGCTCAATTAGGCCTGGCAGGCAAAGGCTTTGTCAGATCTGACCACATTTGGGGTGTTCCCCAATCTTGATTTCTCTGGAAAACCACAGAAGAGCAACGAATCGCTCCCCCAAACCAGATTCCGAGTGTCGGGTTATCCCAAAATTTGAAATTGTTATTTAATGGCTTTATTCCACTGCTTGGGAAAGTCTGAAGGGAAAAAAAATCCAATTAAAAAAAAAAAAAAACAACCTTAGAAACAAAACCCCAACTTAAGCTGAACTCAAATTCCCAAATCTGCTTCGGAGGAGCCTCCAGAGCCTTTGGATCGGGGTCGGATCCGCGTCACACTTCCAAGACCTCTTCCTCCTCCTTTGCTGCCTCCTCGCTTTCCGTTCCCGGCTTTTCCGGATCTGGAATTTGCTCCTGGCTCCCATTCCCGGCCGGCTGCTGGCTCCCGCTGGAGCTGCTCCTGCGGCAGGGATGGATCCAACGCGAAGTGAAAATGTAGGAGCAGCGTGACCCTCGCCGGGAGCCCAACTTCGGGACGAAACCCCCGGAACGCGGGATTCCCGCTCCGTGGGACCTCAGGGAGTTTTGGGATGTCCCTGCTCCCCCCTCCAGCACTCCCGAGGATCCCAGCAGGGTCTCATCCATGCCAAGGATGGGCCTGGAGGTGAATTTTGGGATGAAAGCCCTGGAACGCGGGGCTGGCGCTCCGTGGGAGCTCAGGGAGGTTCCCGAGGATCCCAGCGCCGTTCCCAATGACCCCAACGCCGTTCCCGATGACCCTAACGCCATTCCCAATGATCCCTCTGGGATTCCCGAGGATCCCAGCACGGTCTCCTGCGGGCAGGTGCTGAGGATGGGCCCCGGGAATGTCACGAGCACGGGAGGAGGGAAGATGATGACGCGGGAAGCGCCGCAGGAAACCACGCAGGGCTGGCTGGAGCCCGAGGCCGTGGGGCCCGGACACGGCCCCTGGAATTCCGAGCACATCTGGGAGGAAGCAGGGAGAACCTGCAGCCAGAACAGCGAAAATATCCAGGAATTAGAACATTTATTCCTCTTTATTTGAAAATCCCGGTGGGAAAAACCCTTGCCCTACTTAATGTTCATTTTAATTTTATTTTACTTGATTTAATCCGATTTTTGATTGTATTTTTAATTAAATATTAATTTTTTTATTTCATTCTTTATTTTTCAAATTCTATTTAATTTCCACTGCATTTTAAAAATTTATTTCCTAATCTTTAATGATATTTAATTTTCATCGTTATTTTTAACTTTCATTCCGTTTGTTTAATCTCAGTTTTTAAAACCCTTTTAAATTTTCGCCGTATTTTAAAAATTCAGGTTTTTTTTAATTGTAGTTTTAAAAAAAAAATCATGGAGCTTTTCAAATGTTGCTTTGAAAACTGAACTCCCGGCTCCGTTTCCCTTTTTCCACACCCACCTCAACCTCCCCCAAAATCCCCACCCTGGCTTTTTCCAGGCCCTGATTCCAGGATTTTCCATTCTTCCCGGGTGATTTGTTTATCTCAGCCTGCCCAGCCCTCCCTGGGATAATTACCCAGAGCAGATTCCAGAGCCTGGGATTGCTCCCGGATCCGCGTCCGGAGTGCTGACGCCTCCAAAACCCCTGGAATTCCGGATAAATCCTTCCTCCACACGAATTCCAGAGGGCCCTGAACTCCGCAGGGAATTTTGGTGCCCAAATTTATTTTTTTTTCCCTCCCCCCAGACGCTGAATCCACATTCTCGTGGAATTAATTCCAGAATTTCTCCTGGGATTTACCTGGCAGGATTCAAAGCTGTGGGATGCGGATGATTCCCAAAAAAAAAAAAAAAATCCCTGGAATTTTTGTCCCTGGAGGAATCCGGGCTCTTCCAGAGGCTCCTTCAGAGGTAGGTGTTGGTTTTAACTCCTCAAATTCATCAAATTCCTGGTTTTTTCTCCAAAGATTCTTCTGGAAAAGTCCGGAGGATTCCCATAATTTATCTGATGGGGATTTCCATGGAGATCAAATGGTTTTTTTCAGAAAATTCCCAAAGTTTTTGGATGGATTTGGAGTTTCTTCTTCCCAAAAGTGCTACAAAAATGGGGGGTTTGCTCCAAAGAAATTCCTTGGCTGGTTGGAAATCATTTGGAAACAACTTTTTAGGGAAAATGGGCTTGGCTTGGATCATTCTGGCAGGAAAATAAGGAGGAAAAAAGATTTTCCTCCCTTTCTATAAAATTGATTTGTGAATAATAAAATTTTGGGGGGAAAAAAAGAGAAAATCCCAGGTTCTCTCTGATTTTTAATGGAAGAATACGGATAAAATATTGCTGAGCATCCTGAGCTTTAAAATCCCTTCTATCCCAAAATATTCCACAATTTTATGACAAATCCCACCAGAATTAAAATTAAAGTGACTTTCATTGTTATTGACAGTTAAGTGATAATAACAACATCCCAGCAGATTTTTTTTTTTTTAATTTAACAAGAATTTTTAATCCTTGACTCACCCCAAACACCCAACAAAATCATTCCCACCATGGAATCTCCCTTTGGAATTTTTGGAACCACAGAATCCCCCGTGAAACCCCCATCATTTATTCCGTTTTCCCATTATTTACTTAATTTTCCCAAATATTTATTTTGATTTCCCCATTTTCCCCAAATTGTGGGATGGAAGAGAGAGGGACCTACCAATATTCCAGGAGAGAACCACCAGGAATGTCCGGGGGAGCCCCAAATCCTTGGAGTTTTATAAGAACTCCGGAACTTCCAGGAAGCTGAGGCAGCCTTTGGGCGCGAGGCTTTAATTGCCCTCCCCTCATGTGTAATAATCTTAATTACTGGTAATTATTTCGGGGTTGTTTACCCGCATGATTCCCTTTTCCATGGGAATTTTTGGAGTGGAACGGGAATGGGATTTTTTTGTTGCATCCCCCATATTCCCATTGGGGTTTTTTTTTGATTTTTTTTGCAGGAAAAGTGAATTTTGGAGGGGATTTTAACATTTCTGCCTGGATTTCCAGCCCTGGGATGGTTTGGGTGGGAAGGGGATTAAATCTCATCCCATTCCAGCATTTTTCCAGGGACAGGGATGCTTCCTCACTCAAAGCCCCATCCCAATTTTTCCTTGGGCTAAAAATGCCTCAAGGCATTAAATATGAAACATTTTAAGAACTTTTTTTTTTTAATTTAAAAAAAAAATAAGTTTAAAAATTAATTTTAAAAAATTTAAAAGTTTCATTTAAAAGTTTAAAAACTTTATGGTAAATAAAAAAGTTCAGTTAAAAACAAATTGAACATTAAAAACTTAAATATGAGGGAAAAATTGATCCTGTGGAAGCTGGAAAAACTTGATGAATTTCGTGGAGTTTTGTTGATTTTCTGAGGATCTGGGTGGATCCTTGGAGCCGAGAGAATCCTAGAATTCCAGAATTGGCGTTTTATCCCCCAATTGGAACTAATTGGGGATTTTATGGAATTCATTGGGTAATTTGGGGATTTTTCAGGCGGGAAGGGATTTTCAGGAATATCCCCACTGAGGGAGATCCCAACACCCCCCGGACAATTCATTCCAGTGGAAATTCCCAGGAATCCATTCCTGCCCCTGGAAATTCCCCCAGGCTGGGCTGGAGTCAATTTTGGGGTGATTTTCGAGGAGAAATCGATCGTTTTGCTTCATGAATATGCAAAACACCCGGAGTTAGGCGGGAGAACAGCATCCTGTTTGTTTGTGGGGTTTATTCCATGCAGGGGGGAATATCCCAGAGCTGCTCCGAGCCCCGAGGGGTTTTCCTGGGATCATTTGTTATTTATATCACAAGGAGAAAACACTTTGCATGCATAAATCACTCGCGAACGTTCCCGAGGTGTTTTGTTGTGTGGGAACCTCGTTGTCGTTGTCGGGATCATTTCCCTCATCCCGTCCCAAAAGACAGCCCCAGCTTCTCACAGAGTTTTTAAAAAAAAATAAAAAATTCAGGGTTTGAATCCCTCCTCCCAAATCGAGGCTGATCCCATCGAGGTTTGTTATCGGGATTATGATTTCAGATTGGGATAGGATTATTTGTTATTATAATTTGCAGATAATTGGGAATATATGATTCCAGTTTGCCTCCTGCAAACTGAGATCAGGAACCTGGGGTGGGAGCTTTGGTTCCCTTTGATTTCTGGAAGTAGGAACTCCTCTGGGAATCGGGAATGGGATTTTTTTGGAATTAAGGAATGGGGTTTTTTGGGATGAGGATGGGATTTTTTGGGATTTGGGAATAGGATTTTTTGGGATTCGGGAATAGGATTTTGGGGGATTTGGGAATAGGATTTTTGGGGGTGAGGGTGGCATTTTTTGGGGCGAGGATGGGATTTTTTGGGATTCGCGAATGGGATTTTTTAGGATTCAGGAATAGGATTTTTTTGGGATTTAGGAATGGCATTTTTGGGATTCGGGAATGGGATTTTTCGGGGTAAGGATAGGATTTTTCGGGATTCAGATGGGATTTTTGGGGATTCGGGATGGGATTCCCGGCGCAGTTCGCCCCTGTGGCCACCAGGCGGCAGCACCGCCCCACGGCGCCGTTGGGTTCCCGTCGCCTTTTCCCGATCTCGGGACTTTTCCAAGGGAAATCCCACCCGGAAAACCTCGGGATGAGGGAGGGACAGGGGGGCAGGAGAGCCCGAGCATCCTCCTCGTGTGGAGGCGCCGGAATTATGGCAAAATTTCGCTGCTTTGAGACACCGGGTTTTTATTTTGTCCTCCCAACACAGCTCCGTTATCAACAGCAAGCCCACGGGATCAGGAGCTCAGATTTTTACAATTTAATTTTCCTGTTGATCCATCCCCTCTTCCCCATTTTTTTTTTCCTCCTGAGGAGAGGAAACTCTGAGGGAATTGGGAATATTCAGCCTGGAGAAGCTTTGGGGTGACCCCACTATGGCCTTGAAGGGGCTGCAGGGAAATTGGGGAGAGATTTTATTTTTTTTTCCCCAAGGGCCTGGAGTGCCAGGAAAAGGGGAATGGGTTCAGCTCGATGGGAGGAAGATGAGGTTGGATACTGGGAAGGAATTCCTGAGGAACATCATCTCTTCCCCCCAGTAAATCCCGAGGTAGAGAACCCAGGCCTAAAATTCTGATTATTTCCCTTATTTTACACAAAAGGACCAGGGTTACAACAGGGAAAGGGTGGTTTTTTTTTTTCCCCAGCAGTAGGAATTAGGAACTGTTTTAAAAGATGGAAAATAATTCAGGCAGAGAGCAGGAATCAGCTGTAACCTGAGTTTAATGTGAGTGGTACAACCAGAGCGGAACTGATCCCACGACATAAAAACAGGGTGCAGACGTTGTCACGAAGGTGCTGGGGTCAGGCTCCAAGTGGCTCAGAGCCCTCAATCTCTCCCCAGCACCTTCCTGGTGCTGGAAAATCCGAAATTGGGGTCGAATAAAACGGGGGATTTGCTCTGTGAGCTGAACACAGGCATGATACGGGGGAAAACCAGGCTTGGGGGGCAGGACTGGGAATGGAGGGGAAATCACCCCAAACCTGGGACCAAGGAGGAGAAATCACCCCAAATCTGGGCTCCATGGAGGGAGGAATTACCCCAAACCAAACTTGGGCTCCAATGAGGGGAAATCACCCCAAACCGGGGCTCTAAGAGGGGGGAATCACCCCAAACCAAATCTGGGCTCCAAGGAGGGGATTACCCCAAACCTGAGCTCCATGGAGAGGGGAAATCACCCCAAAACTGGGCTCCAACAAGGGGGGGATTACCCCAAACCTGGGCTCCACGGAGGGAGGATCACCCCAAACCAAACTTGGGCTCCAAGGAGGGGAAATCACCCCAACCCTGGGCCCAAGGGGGGGATGACCCCATGGGAATCACCCCAAACCTGCACCCCAAGGAAGGGGGATCACCCAGGCTCCATCCCTGCGGCATTCCCGACTTTGCCCACCCCTCCCTCACCAGAGCCACTTGGAAGCGCTGCGGCTTTTCTTGGCGTGCCCAGAGCGCTTGGCGCCGGCCGGGGCCAGCCGGGAGGGCCTCGGGGTGCCCCGGGCGTGGTGGTGGTGGTGGTGACCACAGCGGGCCTTGCTCAGGTGCTGCGCCGAGCAGCTCCTGCCCTTGCTCCCCTCAAGCTGCGGCGAGCCCTTGGCCACGGCCCGCAGCGGGGGACACTCCTTGGTG
>NW_005054710.1:94329-96212 GCF_000277835.1 Geospiza fortis | reverse complement strand
GCCCCCAGCGCGGCGCGGGGCCCTTGGTGATGCTCAGGGGGTGGCAGGTGTTGGCGAAGGGCTCGGGGTGAGCCTGGCACGGAGGGAGAAACTCGGGGAGGAATTTGGGGCCCGGCAGGCAGCGCTCGCCGGGGTAGTGCATGGCGGAGCGGGGCTCAGAGCTGCGGGAGAGAGAGAAAACAGCGAATTTTTAAAAAATGTTTGGGTGATGAGACAGAGTAGAAATTCTCCAAAGTAGAAATCCTCCAGAGCAGAAATGCATTTTGATTTAAGTGAAATGTACATTTTTTGAGTTGAGTCTGTGGTTAGAAAACGTAGCTGTTTAGCCTGACTGCAAAGCCTGGGCTCAGAGAAACTGCTGCAGTGAAGGACAGAGATAAGCAGGGGAGAGACAGAGGGTGATAAAGAGACAGAGAGATTGCTGTGAGAACAGCTCAACCTGACCTAGGAACTCTTTCTGAGAAAGAAGAACTTGCGGCAAATGTTACTCAAAATCCGTAAAAATGAATCTGTGTGAACCTATTGTGAAATTGTATATGTATTTGGGAAAAAAATATTAAAAAAGACCTGAAGTACCCAGAAGTATGCATGTCATTTAAGGAGAGTAATCTCTACATGCTGAAATAAACACACCGGCTTTACAACTTTCACAAAGCTGTAGAGGTTTTGGTTATCTCCCCAAAACAATGATTCAGCACCAAAACCTCGCCCCGCTCTCCTCGCGGCCCGTGACTCAAAGCGGGGCGTGTTTGGGAGGGGAGAGAAAAAAAAAAAATCCCTTCCTCGGTTCGGCTCTCTCGAAAGCCTGAAAAAATCCGGATTTTCAGCCCGGCCGGTTCGTGCCACCCTCCAAACCCGCGGGCGCTTCCCCTCCCGAGCTTTTTTGGGCGACTCCCGAGCACCTCGGGGCCCTCCCTGGGTCGCCCTTTCAAGTTGAGATGAAAGAGGAGCCAAAATTCCGGGTGTGGCCGCTCGGTAATAACCGGGTGCGGCCGCGAAGCCACGCCGAGGCTCGGGAGAGGTTTGGGGCTCTCTGGAGCTCCGGTCCCACGGGGATTTGGGGTCTGGGACGGGGCAGGGGCAGCCCTGGCTCGCTCTCAGGGCAAATCCTGATTTTTTAGGAAATACAGCAAAATATTCGGTGGAGGGAAGGGAAAAATCAAGGCAAAATTCCAGATGGATAAAAGGATTAAATATCCCAGCTTTGGGGTTGGAAGGGACACAGAGCAGGACACAGG
This sequence comes from Geospiza fortis, assembly GCF_000277835.1. Classification (NCBI taxonomy): domain Eukaryota; kingdom Metazoa; phylum Chordata; class Aves; order Passeriformes; family Thraupidae; genus Geospiza; species Geospiza fortis. Next base: position 94,974 of record NW_005054710.1, on the reverse strand, counting down.
GCTGGGAATGGCTCCAGCTTCGCTGATTTTGGGAGAATTACACCCAATAAATCAGCCCCTGGTGCCGCACCACTTTTCTCCTCTGAAAAGTTTCCCTTTTCCTTGGAAATCGCAGGAAAAAATATCCGACTCCAGAGAAACTCCAGTTTTAGGGAGTTTTCCCAGGTTTAAACAGGATTATTCTGACCAAAAATGGTCAATGTTCCAATATTTTTTGAGAGAGTAAAGCATCAAAAAAAATCTACACTGAAAATTGTAAAAAAAAAAAAAAAAAAGTAAATAAAATTCTACATTTTCTGAGCACCCCAAATTCTGATCATTCCAGGATTTAAGGTTTCATCTTCCCAAATCCTAAAGCAGGACGGAGTCACGCGCCCGGCTCATTAGGAAAACTCGTTATCATCACAATCAAAACAATCATTGTCCAATAAAAAACAACGCCTGGAAAACAAAGGCAGCAATTACTGCAACCATAGAACAAAACGCCTCTTAATTTGCACCTCCCACTCGTTTTTAGGGGGGTTCAGCCGGGAATTTTTAGGAATTCGGGATTTTTCCCGTCTGGAATTCCGTCAGTTCCTTGTGCTGGTCGGGGAAAAAAAAAAAAAAATTCATTTGTTTAAAATTCCATAAAAGCAGCAGGGA
>NW_005054710.1:88150-94065 GCF_000277835.1 Geospiza fortis | reverse complement strand
CAGCAAAAAACCAAAAAAAAACACCTGGAAAATCAGAGATCCTCAGGGATGCCAGGTTTTCCTGAAATTCCAGCCAAAACAGCCCTTTCCACCCCCCAAAAAAACCCTAAAAACCCCAAGAAACAAACAAAAAATCTGAAGAACCGAGGGTGCTCAGGGGTGCCAAATTTTCCTGGAATTCCAGCTAAAACAGCCCTTTCCATCCCACAAAAAAACCTGGAAAATCAGAGATCCTCAGGGACGCCAGATTTTTCCGAAATTCCAGCCGAAACAGCACTTTCCACCCCCCAGAAGAAACCCTAAAAATTTTTAAAAAAACAGGGAAAACCAAGGACTCTCAGGGGTGCCAAATTTTTCCTTAATTCCATCTGAAACAGCCCTTTCTATTCCCCCCCCAAAAAAAAAACAGAAAAACCCCCAAAACCTCGGAAAACCGAGGATTCTCAGGGTTGTCAAATCTTCCCAAAATTCCAGCCAAAATAGCCTTATACCACCCCCAAAATAAAACAACAAAAAAAAAAAAAACCCAACCAACCAAACAAAAAACCCTGGAAAATCGAGGATTCTCTGGGATGCCAAATTTTCCCGAAATTCCAGCTGAAACAGCCCTTTCTACTCCCCGAAAAATAAAAAAATTAAAAAGTCCCAGTGGAGCCCAGCCAAGGGAAAAGAAGGAATTCCTCATTCCCAGGGGAGCTGCGGGCAGGAATCTCTTTGAAAATCCATCCAGGAAGGACTCGGGGCATCCCATAATTAGTGGGACATGCGGATTCCTTCCCGGGGATCCAGGAGGGATCATTGGGATGGCCCCCAAAAATTCCCGGTGACAAAGAGGGGAAGGGAGAGGAATCATCCCAAAAAAAACCCCAAAATTCCCATTTCCTGCTCCTTTGTTCCCTGTTTGTCCCACAAAAATAAAAGGGAAAATGAGCAGGACTTTGGGAGTCACTTCTGCACTAGGGAAGGGCCTGGAATTTGGGTTTTTGGGGTTTTTTTGGTCCCTTTTTATTCGAATCTGACACTGAATTGATTCAGGTGAGATGCCTGAAAAAAAACGGAATTATCATGGAAACGCCTCCTTGGAAAGGATCAAATCCAACTCCGGGCCCTGCTCAGAATTCCCAAAATTTTCAAAACTGGGAAAATGCTCCAGGAGCCTTGGGAATGTGACCATGACTGGAATATTGGAATATTTAAATATTGGGATATTTGGAGTATTTGAATATTGGAATATATGGATATTGCAATATTGGGATATTGGGATATTTGGATATTGGGATATTTGGATATTGGAATATTGGCATTTTGGAATATTGGGATACTTGGATATTGGAATATTTGGATATTTGAATACTGGAATTTTGGAATATTGGGATATCGGATTATTTGAATATTGGAATAATTGAATATTGGAGTTTTGAAATGTTAGGGTATCGGAATATTGGAATATTTGAATATTTGAATATTGGAGTTTTTTAATATTAGATTATTCGGATATTGGAGTATTTGAGTATTAGATTATTTGAATGTTGGAATATTTGAACATTGGAATATTGGAATATTTGGAATATCGGAATATTTGGAATATTGGAATATTTGGAATATCAAGCTCCAAATGATGACCCACGACCCAAATCTCCGTTTTATTTCCTGCTTTCCCAGGAGCCTGGGGGCAGCCCAGTGATTTCCCTTTAATTTCCCGGCTGCACAGGAAATCCCAGGGGCGCTGGCGCCGCTTTTCCAGGCGGATCCCAACATTCCGAGGGCTCCAGGGAGGAACCTGAAGGCAAATCCCGGATTCCTCTCACTTTTGTGGATTCTCCCTGCCCTGAACAACAACAGCAGCAACAGCAACACTGAACTTTTTAATGCTGAATTCCCTGACCTGGAATTCCGGGAACAAACAGGCGTCGGAGCGCGGCTTGGGCCGGGTTTTATGGGAATTCCTCGGGAAGCTCGGGATCAAGGAGAGCTCCTAATTCCTGGTTGTGTGTGCCCAGCGCAGGGAGCAGGGCATTAACGTGGTGACCTGGCATTAAAAACGTCCTTAATTAACACCCCGATGTCCTTAATTAACATTTGCGAGGCCCTTTCATCTCCCAGAGGCTCCTGGGAAATTGGGGGGGGGGGTCATTATTCCAAATTAAACGCCGGGGAAACTGAGGCACGGCTGAGTCAGGGCCAACCCCGTCCAAAACATCCCCAAATCCCGGTGACCCCAAAATCTGGGATCCACTCACCAAAGGAGGGTTTTCTGGAAGGTTCCGTGGGAAAAGCCACAAGGCCACCGCAAGATGAGAATGTTGGGAATGTTGGGAATTTTGGGAATTTTGGGAATGTTGGGAATTTTGGGGATGTGGAGATCCCAGAGCCCCTCCAGGATCGGCCGGGACAGGACACAGGGAATCTGCCGGGACAGAGGGGGAATTTGGGGGGGATTTTGGGGAGGAATTGCTCCCTGTGAGGGTCCCAGGTTATTCCATGGATTTCCCATCCCTGGAACCACCTGGGATAGGGGAAGGTCCCTGCCCATGGAACTGGGGTGGGATTTTTTGGGATTTAAGGTTCCTTTCCATCCCAAACCGTTCCAGAATTCCCTGGGCTGGTTTGGATGGGATTTTAGGGAATCAATCCTTCCCTGGCCCAGGTGATTCCATGGATTCCCCATCCCTGGGAATGTCCAGGGCCAGATTGGAGCCATCTGGGATAGGGGAATGCCCCTGCCCGTGGAATGGGACAATTTTGACGTCCCTGAAACGCAAAACATTCCAGGATTTTATCCCAATTTTAAGCGGGGAAACTGAGTCCCTAAAACCCAAATCATTCCCGGATTGTATTCTGATTTTAAGTGGATCCAACAGGTCCCTGAAACCCAAACCATTCCAGGATTTTATCCCGATTTTAATTGGATCCAACAGGTCCCTAAAACCCAAATCATTCCCGGATTGTATTCTGATTTTAAGTGGATCCAACAGGTCCCTGAAACCCAAACCATTCCAGGATTTTATCCTGATTTTAAGCGGATCAAACAGGTCCCTAAAACCCAAAGCATTCCAGTATTTTCCCCCTCAGTTTTCGGGGGATCCGGAGGGTTGGATTGTGGGTCCAACCAGATTTTCCACATTCCCCGCTGGAAAAAAAAACCCAAAACTCCGAGGAAAAGGAGGCACCGGGAGCTCCCGACACTCCCAGGAGCTCCCGGACAACTCCGGGTGGCACCAGGAGGTCACTGAGGCAGGGAGGGGCAGGACAAGATGCGGGACAGCGTCCCCAGCCCGGCCACACCCTCCCGTCCCCTCCGGTCACCTCGTGAGCTCCTGCTCATTCTCCTGATGATGGGGCTCAGCCGCGGCTTCATCCAGCCTGGATCTTGCTGGATTTTTAATAAATAAATATTTAATATTAAATAAAAATTTAATATTTAATAATTATTTAATATTAAACAAATATTTGATATTAAATATTTAATATTAAACAAATATTTAATATCAAATAAATATTTCCATTAAATATTTTTCTATTGAATAATATTTCTATTAAATAAATATTTCACATTAAATAAAGACGTCATGTTAAATAAATTTAATAATATTAAATATTTCTAATGTTATTAAAATTATCATTTTAAGATTAACTAAATATTTCTTTCATTAAATAAAAAAACACCAAGAGGCAGAAACCCAAGATTTTAATCTGAGGTCAGGCAAGAATGTTTATTTAAGTTTATAGATATATATGTAAATATTATTATATTTCTGTAAATAAAGTTTCTTTTCAGTGCACATCTCCAGCATAAAGAATTTAATTAATTACCTTTTTAATGAAACATTGATAAAATAACCCTGCTATAACTTTCATTATTTTGAAGAGTTTTCATTTCAAGTTGTGGTTTTTCTCTTAATCAAAGAATAAAAACTTCAGGAGGGACATTTTGGGGAATTGCTGTTTGGGGACTCTGCGGGTTTAAAAAAAATGGGAATTGTGGCCACATTCCAGGAATTGTCCTCATCACACACCCTGGGGGTCACCAGGGCCACTTGGGGGCCGAGCAGTATTTCTTGGAGTGGCTGGAGATCTTCACTCCACCGGACTGCTGGGGGACACACTTGGTGGCACTTTGCTGGGGGACACACTTGGTGGCACTTTGCTGGGGGACACACTTGGTCACACACTGCTGGGGGGCACCAATTGTCCCATACTGCTGGGTGACACACTTGACACTTTGCTGGGGGACACACTTGGTGGCACTTTGCTGGGGGGCACAAACTGTCCCATATTGCTGGGGGACACACTTGGTTACACTCTGCTGAGGGACACAAATTGTGCCACACTGCTGAGGGACACACTTGACACTTTGCTGGGGGACACAAACTGTCCCATACTTCTGGGTGACACCTTTGGTGGTGCTTTGCTGGGGGACGCACTTGGCCATGCCTTGCTGGGGGACACATTTGGTCACGCTCTGCTGGGGGACACACTTGGTGGCACTCTGTTGGGTGACACTCTTGGTCACACACTGCTGGGGGACACACTTGGTGGCATTTTGCTGGGGGACACACTTGGTGGCACTTTGCTGGGGGACACACTTGGTGGCACTTTGCTGGGGGACACACTTGGTCACACACTGCTGGGGGGCACCAATTGTCCCATACTGCTGGGGGACACATTTGGTGGCACTTTGCTGGGGGACACAGATTGTCCCATATTGCTGGGGGACACACTTGGTTACACTCTGCTGAGGGACACAAATTGTGCCACACTGCTGAGGGACATTGGTGGCACTTTGCTGGGGGACACAAACTGTCCCATACTTCTGGGTGACACCTTTGGTGGTGCTTTGCTGGGGGACGCACTTGGCCATGCCTTGCTGGGGGACACATTTGGTCACGCTCTGCTGGGGGACACACTTGGTGGCACTCTGTTGGGTGACACTCTTGGTGACACACTGCTGGGGGACACACTTGGTGGCATTTTGCTGGGGGACACACTTGGTGGCACTTTGCTGGGGGACACAGATTGTCCCATATTGCTGTTGGACACATTTGGTGGCACTTTGTTGGGGGACACAGATTGTCCCATATTGCTGTTGGACACATTTGGTGGCACTTTGTTGGGGGACACACTTGGTGACACTTTGCTGGGGGACACAGATTGTCCCATATTGCTGTGGGATACACTTGGTGGCACTTTGCTGGGGGACACAGATTGTCCCATATTGCTGGGGGACACATTTGGTGGCACTTTGCTGGGGGACACCGATTGTCCCATATTGCTGTTGGACACATTTGGTGGCACTTTGTTGGGGGACACCCTTGGTGGCACTTTGCTGCGGGACACAAATGCTGGCCCCGCCGGTGTCACACTGCTGCGGGACACACTTGGTGACACACCTGCTGTGCCACTGCTGGGGGACACCGGCAGTGACACTCTGCCACTGCTGGGGGACGGGCGCTGTCACCCACTGGTAGGAGACGCCCCTGGCCGCGCGCTGCTGGGGGACACAGGTGGTGACACACGTGGGGACACCCTGCTGGGGACAGACGCTGGTCACACACTGCTGGGGGACGCACCTGGTGGCGCTCTGCTGCTGCGGGACGCCCTTGGTGACAAACGGCGGCCGCGGCACGCAGGTGGTGACGCACCTGGGGACAATCTTCTGCTGCTGGGGGACGCACTGGGGCAGTGGCACCTGCAGCTGCTGCGGCACGCACCGGGTGACGCCAGTGACACCCGCGCCGCCCTCCAGGCGCTGCTGCGGCACGCAGGTGGTGACACACCTGGGGACAGTCTTCTGCTGCTGGGGGACGGGCGGGCAGCGCTGTGGCACCTGCAGCTGCTGTGGCACGCACTGGGTCACCCCCACCTGCTGTGGCACGCACTGGGTGACGCCCGCGCCGCCGGCCACGCGCTGCTGC
>NW_005054710.1:83486-88006 GCF_000277835.1 Geospiza fortis | reverse complement strand
GGGAAGGGGACGCCGGGGGACAGTGCCACGGGGTCCTGGTAGAGCGGAGGGAGGTGCTGGTGCAGGTGGCAGGACATCATGGGGACACGTGGCAGGACTGCAAGGACACGGACGGGGTTGGAGTCAGGTGAGGTTTGAGGTCCCAGCCCAAGCCAACCCTTTTGGTGGCACCTGAGGGAGCCTCTGGTCCCCAAACCTCGGGGATGTGTCCCAGCTGTGTCATGGCCCCAGCTGCTTGAGGTCTCGGGGACATCTTGGGGACACTTGAAGGACACGATGGGGTTGGAATGAGGTGAATTTTAGGGTCCCTCCCCACCCATTTGGTGACACCCATGGACACCTGGACAGGTGAGGTCCCCACACCTTGGGGACACGTCCCAGCTGTGCCACTGTCCCAGCAGCACCTGAGGGACCCAGCCCCTCGTTTTTAACTCTGAACCACGTCCTGAAGCCAGGCTGGGGACATTTGGGGACATTCAGCACTGAATGTCATGCAAAAAAACCCCAATTAATTGAATTAATTAATTAATTAATTAACTAAAACTTCCCTCGCTTCCAAACTCCCCCTTTTCAGGAGCAAATCTGGGATTCAGGCACTCTGCAGTGAACCCCAAAAATCCTCTCCCACTCCAGCACAGAAATTCCGGCCAATCCGTTTTAAAAACCTCTCCCAAATTGCATTTTTCACATGGGAAAATCAGGAATAAATCTTAATTTCGTAATCCCAGAACCCCGGAGTGCTTTGGGTTGGAAAAGACAACAAATATCAACTCAAGCCCTGCCATGGGACACCTTCCATTATCTCAGGTCACTCCAACCTGGCCTGGGACACTTCCAGGGATGGGCAATCCATGGAACATCCTATTCCAGGCTCTCCTCGCTCTCACAGGGAACAATTCCTCCCCAAACCCAACCTAAATTCCTTCACTTTCACTTTTACCCCATTCCCCCTTTTCCTGTTGCTCCAGCTCCTGATGGGAAGTCCCTCCCATCACCTTTTCTTGCAGGGAATATTCTCCACGGAATCCGCCAATCCCACCCCAAAATGAGCTGGTATTTTTCCTAAAACCACCTCAGATCTTCCCCTGGAAAACACCAATCTCACCCCAAAACAAGAGGGTATTTTCTTCAAAGCCACCCCAAATCCCTGCTTGGAATCCACCAATCCCATCCCAAAACGAGCTGGTATTTTTCCTAAAACCACCCCAGATCTCTCCCTGAAAAACACCAATCCCACCCTGAACTGAGGTTTTATTTTTCCTAAAACCACCCCACATCTCTGCTTGGAATCCACCAATCCCACCTCAAATTGAAGTGTTATTTTTCCTAAAACAAACCCAGATTTCTCCCTGGAATCTGCCAATCCCACCCCAAACCCAGCCGGTATTTCCCCAAACCCACCCCAGATTTCCCCAAACCCAATCCCCAATCCCAAACCCCGCCCCAACCTGACCTTGGACCCCTCTTGTGATGGGGAATCCTCTCCGAGCCAGCCCACCCGGCCCATCCCCGCTCTGGGAATCGGGAAAATTCCCCCCCTGGAATTTCTCCAGAGGTTCGGGAACGGGACTCACCCAACTCCCGGGGGCGGGAAGAGCTTCCAGAGGCGACCGGAGCGTCCCGGCTCCGCTGGAGCTTTTATGGGGCCGCCGGAGGAGCCGCCGGCTCCCGCCAGCCCCGTGGCTCTCCCGGAGTGACTCGGAGCCGCCGACTCATCCTGGACAATGAGTGGTTCCATGTCAGCTTCCCAGAGTAATTACCTCGGGATAATTAATCCTCCCGTGGCATTCGGAGCGGGCGGCCCCAGCCCCGGGGCTGTTTGTGGGGATGGGAGCGCTGGATGTGTACGGATGGGTGTTCCAGGGGGGTTTTCCCATCCCTGGGGGGCTCACAGGGGTGGGATGGTCCCAATTATTGGATTTGGGACAGGTTTTCCATGGGTTTCTCCAGCCCTGGGGTTTCATCTCATCCACCCCGCAACGCCCGGATTTTGGGGTTGTTTGGCCAAAGTTTGGGTGTGGGTTTCGATCCACTGAGGGAAAACAAGAAAACAAATCCCTCCTTGTGGTGGGTGCAGCTCATTATCCATAGAAACCATAATTTTTTTAATTAAAAACTCCGGTTCTCACCGCGCCCTGTGGTCCTGGCTCGGTGCTGGTGTCGCCAGGGCTGGGCATGGCTTTGTGTCCTGGTCCCTCTCAGCTCTCCTCGGGATCACCAGGGAGAAATTGTCCCTCAGCTCCGAGCAGGAAGGGCCTGGATTCATTCCTGGATTCGTTCCTGGTGGAGAATTCCATCATTAAAGGAGGATTTTGCCCCCTCTGCTTCCTCCCCCATGTGGGGCACAATTACCCAAGAGCTCCCAAACTTCCTGATTCATTTTCCTGTCCAAAATATTCGGGGCCCTTTCTCCTGACCACAAAAACCGCCTGGGTGCGGCTGTTTCTCCGAGTTCACAAGAAACCACAATTTTTAATAAAAAAAAATTAAAATATTCAGGCCCTGACCCCTCCCTGTGGGTTTGGGCTCTGTGTTGGTGTCACCAGGGCTGGGCTTTATTGTGTCCTGGTCCCTCTGAGCTCTGCTGGAGCCAGCAGGACCAAATTGGGCTTTTTGGGGTTTTTTTTGTGTCATTATGAACCCATAAAAGCGCTGAGCAGATTTTTAATGGCTTAAAAAATCCATCTTCTGTTTTTTGGGGTATTTTGTGTCACTGTGAAACCATAAAAGCACTGAGCAGATCTTTAATCACTTAAAGAATATTCTTCTGGTTTTGGGGGGTTTTTGTATCACAATGAACCCCTAAAAGTGCTGAGCAGATCTTTAATGACTTTAAAAATTCATCTTCTGGTTTTGGGGGTTTTTTGTATCACTATGAACCCATGAAGGTGCTGAGCAGATCTTTAATGACTTTAAAAATCCATATTCTGTTTTTTTGGGGGTTTTTTGTGTCACTATGAACCCCTAAAAGCGCTGAGCAGATTTTTAATGACTTTTAAAATCTATCTCTGTTTTTTGGGGTTTTTTTGTGTCACTATGAACCCATGAAGGTGCTGAGCAGATTTTTAATGACTTTAAAAATCCATATTCTGTTTTTTGGGATTTTTTGTGTCACTATGAACCCCTAAAAGTGCTGAGCAGATCTTTAGCGACCTAAAAAAAAGGGAATTCCTGGTTTTAGGAGTTTTTTAACCTCTGGGAGACGAGGAGATGAATTCTTGGGGAAGTCACGCGGTGCTGGAGGAAGTTCATCAGCTCCCGGAGCTTTTTGTCACCTCTGGCTCCGGGTGTCCCCACGCGGGTCCCGGGGCTGTCACCTGTCCCCAGAGCAGCGGGAATGTGGCCCTGGTGACTCTCAGGTGACCGGGACAGGTGAGGCACAGCCCTTGCACAACCAGCCGGGCTGCCACCCAAAAATAAACTTCCTCCAAAAATCACGTGCGACTTTCTCGCTGGTTCAACTCCTTATCTCACACAGACCGAAAATAATCCTCATAAAACCAGGGGATGGAGTTTTTAAAGTCATTAAAAATCTGCTCAGCACTTTCAGAGGTTTGTTGTGATGCAAAATAACCCCAAAAAGCCAGAAGATTAATTTTTTAAATCATTAAAAATCTGCTCAGTGCTTTTAGGGTTTCATTGTGACACAAAATAACCCCAAAAACCAAAAGATGGATTTTTTTAAAGTCATTAAAATCTGCTCAGTGCTTTTAGGGTTTCATTGTGATACAAAAACCCACCAAAACCAGAAGATGGATTTCTTAAGTCACTAAAAATCTGCTCAGTGATTTTATGGGTTCAAAGAGACACCAAAAAACCCCCAAAAAATAAAAGATGGCTTTTTAAAGTAATTAAAAATCTTCTCAGCTCTTTTATGGGTTCATAATGACACAAAAAAAAAAACCAAAAAGCCCAATTTGGTCCTGCTGGCTCCAGCAGAACTCAGAGGGACCAGGACACAATAAAGCCCAGCCCTGGTGACACCAACACAGAGCCCAAACCCACAGGGAGGGGTCAGGGCCTGAATATTTTAATTTTTTTTTATTAAAAATTGTGGTTTCTTGTGAACTCAGAGAAACAGCCGCACCCAGGCGGTTTTTGTGGTCAGGAGAAAGGGCCCCGAATATTTCGGACAGGAAAATGAATCAGGAAGTTTGGGAGCTCTTGGGTAATTGTGCCCCACATGGGGGAGGAAGCAGAGAGGATGGAACCTTCCCTTTTTCCGGGAATTCTCCATCAGGAGCGAATCCAGATTTTCCTGGTCAGCTCTGAGCGTCCGGCTCCACCTGGACCATGGGGACGTGGCTTTGTTGTGGCTTCTGTCCTGCAGGAATCCTTTCTTTGATCTGAAGCCACAACTCCTCCGTGGTTTTCAGCTCCCGTTTTTGGAGGCTGGGACCTCGCCTGGACCAAAACGAGCAGTTCACATCCATATAAATATAAACCATAAACAGATCCCATCGATATAAATTCATATCGATTTATCCAGGTCTGGACGGCGGCAGGTGGGACACCAGCAG